>NC_056441.1:95289287-95456787 GCF_018296145.1 Oncorhynchus tshawytscha | reverse complement strand
AAATTTCAGGTCTGCTGAGCGCAAACTTGAACGTGTGAAAATTCTGTGCAACTTCTGGCATGAGTTTATTGTGAACACAGGCAGTACCTGCTTTAAGTTACAGTTATAACAGTGGCCAAGTAGACTACTGTGGCTGTTTGATCATAACGTAGGCCTGCCAGAGTGGCCTACCATCAAAAACAAAGGACAAATGCATCCCATAACATTTTAACATGGAAATAGCTGCTATCATTCAACCTACAGTAGCAGCCAATGTGTGGTGTGCTGTTCTGAAAGAGCTGCAAAACCTGGACCCGTACAAATCAGCTGGGCTTGACAATCTGGACCCCCTATTTCTGAAACTATCCGCCGCCATTGTCGCAACCCCTATTACCAGCCTGTTCAACCTCTCTTTCAAATCGTCTGAGATCCCCAAGGATTGGAAAGCTGCCGCAGTCATCCCCCTCTTCAAAGGGGGAGACACCCTGGACCCAAACTGTTACAGACCTATATCCATCCTGCCCTGCCTATCTAAGGTCTTCGAAAGCCAAGTCAACAAACAGGTCACTGACCATCTCGAATCCCACCGTACCTTCTCCGCTGTGCAATCTGGTTTCCGAGCCGGTCACGGGTGCACCTCAGCCACACTCAAGGTACTAAACGATATCATAACCGCCATCGATAAAAGACAGTACTGTGCAGCCGTCTTCATTGACCTTGCCAAGGCTTTCGACTCTGTCAATCACCATATTCTTATCGGCAGACTCAGTAGCCTCGGTTTTTCGGATGACTGCCTTGCCTGGTTCACCAATTACTTTGCAGACAGAGTTCAGTGTGTCAAATCGGAGGGCATGCTGTCCGGTCCTCTGGCAGTCTCTATGGGGGTGCCACAGGGTTCAATTCTCGGGCCGACTCTTTTCTCCGTATATATCAATGATGTTGCTCTTGCTGCGGGCGATTCCCTGATCCACCTCTACGCAGACGACACCATTCTATATACTTTCGGCCCGTCATTGGACACTGTGCTATCTAACCTCCAAACAAGCTTCAATGCCATACAACACTCCTTCCGTGGCCTCCAACTGCTCTTAAACGCTAGTAAAACCAAATGCATGCTTTTCAACCGATCGCTGCCTGCACCTGCATGCCCGACTAGCATCACCACCCTGGATGGTTCCGACCTTGAATATGTGGACATCTATAAGTACCTAGGTGTCTGGCTAGACTGCAAACTCTCCTTCCAGACTCATATCAAACATCTCCAATCGAAAATCAAATCAAGAGTCGGCTTTCTATTCCGCAACTAAGCCTCCTTCACTCACGCCGCCAAGCTTACCCTAGTAAAACTGACTATCCTACCGATCCTCGACTTCGGCGATGTCATCTACAAAATGGCTTCCAACACTCTACTCAGCAAACTGGATGCAGTCTATCACAGTGCCATCCGTTTTGTCACTAAAGCACCTTATACCACCCACCACTGCGACTTGTATGCTCTAGTCGGCTGGCCCTCGTTACATATTCGTCGCCAGACCCACTGGCTCCAGGTCATCTACAAGTCCTTGCTAGGTAAAGCTCCGCCTTATCTCAGTTCACTGGTCACGATGGCAACACCCATCCGTAGCACGTGCTCCAGCAGGTGTATCTCACTGATCATCCCTAAAGCCAACACCTCATTTGGCCGCCTTTCGTTCCAGTACTCTGCTGCCTGTGACTGGAACCAATTGCAAAAATCGCTGAAGTTGGAGACTTTTATCTCCCTCACCAACTTCAAACATCAGCTAACATCAGCTGAGCAGCTAACCGATCGCTGCAGCTGTACATAGTCTATTGGTAAATAGCCCACCCATTTTCACCTACCTCATCCCCATACTGTTTTTATTTATTTACTTTTCTGCTCTTTTGCACACCAATATCTCTACCTGTACATGACCATCTGATCATTTATCACTCCAGTGTTAATCTGCAAAATTGTAATTATTCGCCTACCTCCTCATGCCTTTTGCACACATTGTATATAGACTCCCCCCTTTGTTTTCTACTGTGTTATTGACTTGTTAATTGTTTATTCCATGTGTAACTCTGTGTTGTCTGCTCACACTGCTATGCTTTATCTTGGCCAGGTCGCAGTTGCAAATGAGAACTTGTTCTCAACTAGCCTACCTGGTTAAATAAAGGTGAAATAAAATAAAAATAAAAATATAGGCCTACATTCAAATCGGGATAAAGTGACTATGCATTGATAATTAACAGCGAGTAGCAGCTGTATAAAAACAAAGGGGGGGGGGTGAATGTAAATAGTCTGGGTTGCCATTTGATTAATTGTTCAGCAGTCCTATGGCTTGGGGGTAGAAGCTGTTAAGGAGCCTTTTAGACCTAGACTTGGTGCTCCAGTATCGCTTGCCATGCGATAACACAGAGAACAGTCTATGATTTGGGTGACTGGAGTCTTGGACGATTTTTTGGGCCTTCATCTGACACCACCAAGTATATAGGTCCTGGATGGCAGAAAGCTTGGCCCCAGTGATGTACTGGGCCACACGTACTATCCTGTGTAGCACCTTGTAGTTTGAGGCCGAGCAGTTGCCGTACCAGGCAGTGATGCAACCGGTCAGGATGCTCTCAATGGTTCAGCTGTATAACATTTTGAGAATCTGGGGACCCATGCCAAATCTTTTCAATCTCCTCAGGGGGAAAAGGTGTTGTCGTGCCCTCTTCATGACTGTCTTGGTGTGTTTGGAATGTTTGTTGGTGATGTGAACACCAAGGAACTTGAAACTCTCAACCTGTCCCGTCGATGTTCATGTTCAGCCCTCCTTTTCCTGTAGTCCACGATCAGCTCCATTGTCTTGCTCAGATTGAGGGAGAGGTTGTTGTCTTTGACCTCCTCCCTATAGGCTGTCTCATCATTGTCGGTGATCAGGCCTAGCACTGTTGTGTCATCAGCAAACTTAAACTTAACCATGGTGTTGAAGTCATGCTTGGCCACGCAGTCGTGGGTGAACAGGGAGTGCAGGCTCACGTCACTGGGCAGATCACAGCTGGATTTCCCTTTGCAGTCCATAATAGTTTTTAAGCCCTGCCACATCCGACGAGCGTCAGAGCCGGTGTAGTAGGATTCAATCTTAATCCTATATTGACGCTTTGCTTGTTTGATGGTTCGTCTGAGGGCATAGCGGACCCGGTTATTACCGAGGGGCTTTCTACTGGGCCCACTCACAATCACAGCCATACTCTGGACCTGGTTATTACCAAGGGGCTTTTTACTGGGCCCACCCACAATCACAGCCATACTCTGGACCTGGTTATTACCAAGGGGCTTTCTACTGGGCCCACCCACAATCACAGCCATACTCTGGACCTGGTTATTATCAAGGGGCTTTCATTTGACATATCCTCTATTGTTGATGTTGCTATGTTGTTGTTGTCTTAGGTCTCTCTTTATGTAGTGTTATTGTGTCTCTCTTGTCATGTGTGTTTTGTTCTATATATATATGAAAAAACACACATACATTATACATATATATGTATAATTATTTTATCCCAGCCCCCATCCCCACAGGAGACCTTTTGGTAGGCCGTCATGGTACATAATAATTATTTCTTAACTGTCACGCCCTGGTCTTAGTATTTTGTGTTTATATAATTATTTGGTCAGGCCAGGGTGTGACATGGGATTATTTTGTGTTGTGTTGTGGTATTGGGGGTTTTAGTAGGTATTGGGATTGTGGCTGAGTAGGGGTGTCTAGCATAGTCTATGGCTGTCTGAGGTTTTCAATCAGAGTCAGGTGATTCTCGTTGTCTCTGATTGGGAACCATATTTAGGTAGCCTGGGTTTCAGTGTGTTTTGTGGGTGATTGTTCCTGTCTCTGTGTTAGTTGTCACCAGACAGGCTGTATAGGTTTTCACATTCCGTTTGTTGTTTTTGTATTGTTCGTATTCGTATTCATTAAAGATGTATCGTACTAACCACGCTTGCATTTTGGTCCGACTCTCTTTCGACGGAAGAAAGCCGTAACATTAACTGAGAAGTTAAAAGGTGTTTTAGCAGCTAAAACTTTCAGATTATTATTATTATATTTTTTAAAATATGTAAATTAACTTTAAAAAAAAATTGAAATCTCACATTTTTACTGATTTTTGACCAAACTGTCAGATGAAACCTAATCTAAACAACACAACATGAACAGGGCATATATTCTGGGCTGGCATCGAACCTTATAGTCCCAACGTCACGATTAGTAATCTAAACAACAACATGACAGGAAATATATTCTGGGCTGGCATAGAACCTTATAGTCCCAACGTCACGATTAGTAATCTAAACAACAACATGAACAGGAAATATATTCTGGGCTGGCATAGAACCTTATAGTCCCAACGTCACGATTAGTAATCTAAACAACAACATGAACAGGAAATATATTCTGGGCTGGCATCGAACCTTATAGTCCCAACGTCACGATTAGTAATCTAAACAACAACATGAACAGGAAATATATTCTGGGCTGGCATAGAACCTTATAGTCCCAACGTCACGATTAGTAATCTAAACAACAACATGAACAGGAAATATATTCTGGGCTGGCATAGAACCTTATAGTCCCAACGTCACGATTAGTAATCTAAACAACAACATGAACAGGAAATATATTCTGGGCTGGTTTTCTCTTGCTGCCATTGCATTTAATACAGACATTCAGTAAAAAAAATGAGCAAAATGACTTATTTAATTAATTGATTTGAATTCATATGAAACACTGCTCAAACTCAGTATGTGTTCTAGTCGTCAATGTGACATAAAGGAGAAGGTTAATGAAAGAAAACACAGACAAACAGACAGGCAGGCAGACATAAGCAGACAGAAATAGGCTGGCAGACAGAAATAGGCTGGCAGACAGATAGGCAGGCTGGCAGACAGGCTGGCAGACATATTCTTTCAGAATATGCCAACCTCCTAACCAGACACATCATGTCAGGAGAGGATAAAAGTTACCGCCCAAATGGGACCCTATTCCCTATATAGAGCACCACTTTAGACCAGGACACATATGGCCTATAAAGGGAATAGGCTCCCATTTGGGACACTGAGCGGGTAGTTTGAGGAGGATCTTACCTGGATGTCATCAGATGTCAAGTGGCCCTTCAAATCACTGCTCCTCTTTTTGGGCGGGGGAGGGGCCGGCTTGTGGGCGGGCGGGAGGTCGGTCCTGTTATCACAGAGGGGCGAGAAGAAAAACATGACACTCTGCACAGTGAGGGCTTTCCACCTCTACCATTCCAGCCCGCTCACACCACTCAACCTGTATGACTGCAGTAATGACAAGCTGTCTGGCTGCACTTGCCTTGGTCTCTCTCTCCCTCTTCCCTCCATCGTTAGGACGGAGTTCTGACAGACATCAACCATCATGTTCCGACCGACCGTGGGGCCAGCAGCAGCCATTTCCTGTTTGTCCACCTTTTCACCTTTTCTGACTGACCGCTCTAATGAGACCAGACCGGACTGCGATTGGCTGATTGGACTCTGAGGTGAGGGGATGAGGGGAGGGAGGGAGGGGTGTGATGGTGCAGGGAGACTGACCATTATGAGTCAAGTCCTCAGGACGGACAGGCTGTGTAGTCCGCTAGTATCTCACACTGAACACCGTAACATGGATATACTCTGGCTCAATCTGACCTGATCTCTTCCTGGGACTGATACTGTATGTCTCATGTAACCATTTTAGACTGCTGTTATTGTTGTTGTTTTTAACCTCTTGGAACACTAGGGGCAGTATTTTTGGATGAAAAAACGTTCCCGTTTTAAACAAGATGCTCGACTATGCATATAATTGACAGCTTTGGAAAGAAAACACTCTGACGTTTCCAAAACTGCAAAGATATTATCTGTGAGTGCCACAGAACTGATGCTACAGGCGAAATCAAGATGAAACTTCAAACAGGAAATGAGCAAAATTTTTGAGGGGCTGTTTTCCATTGTCTCCTTATATGGCTGTGAATCCGCTCTGAACGAGCCTACACCTTCTGCCGTTTCCCCAAGGTGTCTGCAGCATTGTGACGTGTTTGTAGGCATATCATTGGAAGATTGGCCATAAGAGACTACATTTACCAGGTGTCCGCCCGGTGTCCTTTGTCGAAATTGGTGCGTAATCTCCAGCTGCAAGCATTCTTCCATGTGATTCAGAGGAGAGAGCAGACTTCCACGAACGATATATCATCGAAGAGATATGTGAAAAACACCTTGAGGATTGATTCTAAACAACGTTTACCATGTTTCAGTCGATATTATGGAGTTAATTTGGGAAAAAGTTTGGCGTTTTGATGACTGAATTTTCGTTTTTTTTTGGTAGCCAAACGTGACGAACAAAACGGAGCGATTTCTCCTACACAAAGAATCTTTTAGGAAAAACTGAACATTTGCTATCTAACTGAGTCTCCTCATTGAAAACATCCAAAGTTCTTCAAAGGTAAATTATTTTATTTGAATGCTTTTCTTGTTTGTGAAAATGTTGCCCGCTGAATGCTACGCTAAATGCTACGCTAGCTATCAATAATCTTACACAAATGCTTGTTTTGCTATGGTTGAAAATCATATTTTGAAAATCTGAGATGACAGTGTTGTTAACAAAAGGCTAAGCTTGAGAACTAGCATATTTATTTCATTTAATTTGTGATTTTCATGAATAGTTAACGTTGCGTTATGGTAATGAGCTTGAGGCTGTATTCACGATCCCGGATCCGGGATGGCTAGAATCAATATATATCATATATTGAGCGCTTTTTCAACTTTTCACCAAAGGCAAACTACAGACAAGCCTTCCAGATCAAATCTAAGACAAACTACAGACAAGCCTTCCAGATCAAATCTAAGACAAACTACAGACAAGCCTTCCAGATCAAATCTAAAGCAAACTACAGACACGCCTTCCAGATCAAATCTAAGACAAACTACAGACCAGCCGTCCATATCAAATCTAAGACAAACTACAGACACGCCTTCCAGATCCAACAGGGTAGGACAATACAACCCCTGATGCCGCCCCAACAGGGAGGGACATTAAACCCCCTGATGCAGCCCCAACAGGGTGGGACATTAATACCCCTGATGCTGCCCCAACAGAGTGGGACATTAATACCCCTGATGCTGCCCCAACAGGGTGGGACATTAAACCGCCTGATGCAGCCCCAACAGGGTAAGACATTAATACCCCTGATGCTGCCCCAACAGAGTGGGACATTAATACCCCTGATGCAGCCAAACAGGGTGGGACATTAATACCCCTGATGCTGCCCCAACAGGGTGGGACATTAGACCCCCTGATGCAGCCCCAACAGGGTGGGACATTAATACCCCTGATGGTGCCCCAACAGGGTGGGACATTAAACTACCTGATGCTGCCCCAACAGCATGGGACATTAATACCCCTGATGCTGCCCCAACAGGGTGGGACATTAATACCCTGATGCTGCCCCAACAGAGTGGGACAATAAACTACCTGATGCAGCCCCAACAGGGTGGGACATTAAACTACCTGATGCAGCCCCAACAGGGTGGGACATTAAACTACCTGATGCTGCCCCAAGAGGGTGGGACATTAATACCCCTGATGCAGCCCCAACAGGGTGGGACTTTAAACTACCTGATGCTGCCCCAACAGGGTAGGACATTAATACCCCTGATGCAGCCTCAACAGCGTGGGACATTAAACTACCTGATGCAGCCCCAACAGGGTGGGACATTAAACTACCTGATGCAGCCCCAACAGGGTGGGACATTAAACTACCTGATGCAGCCCCAACAGGGTGGGACATTAAACCCCCTGATGCTGCCCCAACAGGGTGGAACATTAAACCCCCTGATGCAGCCCCAACAGGGTGGGACATTAAACCCCCTGATGCTGCCCCAACAGGGTGGAACATTAAACCCCCTGATGCTGCCCCAACAGGGTGGGACATTAACCATATTTATAACTATATAACCGTATGTATAACTATATAACCATATCTATATCTATAACCATATCTATAACTATAACCATATGTATAGCTATATAACCATGTATACAACTATAAACTCATGTATATACATACTTACAACTACATAATCATATCTGTATAATCATATTTATAACTATATAATCATATCTATATAACCGTATTTATAACAATAAACATATTTATAACTATATAACCATTTTTATAACTCTATAATCATATCTATATAACCATATCTATAAGTTTACAACCATATCTATAACAATATAACCATATTTATAACTATATAACCATATCTATAACTATATCCATGTATACAACTATAAACTCATATATATATAACTATATAACCATATCTATAACTATAACCATATTTATAACTATATAAACATATTTATAACTGTATAACCATATTTATAAATATATAATCATATCTATATCTATATAATCATATTTATAGCTATACAACCATATTTAGAACTATATAAACATATTTATAACTGTATAACCATATTTACAACTACATAATCATATCTATATAATCATATTTATAACTATATAATCATATCTATAACTATATAACCGTATTTATAACAATATAAACATATTTATAACTATAACCATTTTTATAACTCTATAATCATATCTATATAACCATATCTATAAGTTTACAACCATATAACTATATAACCATATTTATAACGATATAACCATATTTATAACTATATAACCATATCTATAACTATATCCATGTATACAACTATAAACTCATATATATATATATATATATATATATAACAATATATCCATATCTATAACTATATAACCATATTTATAACTATAAACATATTTATAACTGTATAACCATATTTATAAATATATAATCATATCTATATCTATATAATCATATTTATAGCTATATAATCATATCTATAACTATATAACCATATCTATAACTATACAACCATAGCCCATAGTGACCAGAGCCCATAGTGACTCAGACTCAGTTAAAAACTTGTCAATGGAGAGCGCTATATAGGGAACAAGGTCTCATTTGGGATGTAGCCGCTGACTACGGTTCCAGAACAATGTCCAATTTGGGATGTAGCCGCTGACTACGGTTCCACAACAATGTCCCATTTGGGATGTACCCGCTGACTACGGTTCCACAACAATGTCCCATTTGGGATGTAGCCGCTGACTACGGTTCCACAACAATGTCCCATTTGGGATGTACCCGCTGACTACGGTTCCACAACAATGTCCCATTTGGGATGTAGCCGCTGACTACGGTTCCACAACAATGTCCCATTTGGATGTAGCCGCTGACTACGGTTCCAGTGTGGCCCTCAAACATTGTCTGACATTCATGCATATTGACCCATTGTAAATTCCCATCATTGGCAGCCTGGTTCAGCCTAGTTCAGCCTATTGAGGGCCAACAGATCCACAACTCAGGGATCGATCAGACAACATCCAGATCTAACAAGGTTAGCAACATACAGATTGGAACTGTTAGGGTAAATACTGGAGTCCCCCTCTAAACTTACCTCAAAACTCTGCTAAATACTGGACTCCCCCTTTAAACTCTGCTAAATACTGGACTCCCCCTTTAAACCCTGCTAAATACTGGACTCCCCCTTTAAACTCTGCTAAATACTGGACTCCCCCTTTAAACTCTGCTAATTACTGGACTCCCCCTCTAAACTCTGCTAATTACTGGACTCCCCCTCTAAACTCTGCTAATTACTGGACTCCCCCTCTAAACTCTGCTAAATACTGGACTCCCCCTTTAAACTCTGCTAAATACTGGACTCCCCCTTTAAACTCTGCTAATTACTGGACTCCCCCTCTAAACTCTGCTAATTACTGGACTCCCCCTCTAAACTCTGCTAATTACTGGACTCCCCCTTTAAACTCTGCTAAATACTGGACTCCCCCTTTAAACTCTGCTAATTACTGGACTCCCCCTCTAAACTCTGCTAAATACTGGACTCCCCCCTTAAACTCTGCTAAATACTGGACTCTCCCTTTAAACTCTGCTTAATACTGGAATCCCCTTTAAACTCTGATAAATACTGGAGTCCCCCTTTAAACTCTGCTTAATACTGGACTCCCCCTTTAAACTCTGCTAATTACTGGACTCCCCCTTTAAACTCTGCTAAATACTGGACTCCCTTTAAACTCTGCTAAATACTGGACTCTCCCTTTAAACTCTGCTAAATACTGGACTCCCCTTTAAACCCTGCTAAATACTGGACTCCCCCTTTAAACTCTGCTAATTACTGGACTCCCCCTCTAAACTCTGCTAATTACTGGACTCCCCCTCTAAACTCTGCTAAATACTGGACTCCCCCTTTAAACTCTGCTAAATACTGGACTCCCCCTTTAAACTCTGCTAATTACTGGACTCCCCTCTAAACTCTGCTAATTACTGGACTCCCCTTTAAACTCTGCTAAATACTGGACTCCCCCTTTAAACTCTGCTAATTACTGGACTCCCCCTCTAAACTCTGCTAAATACTGGACTCCCCTTTAAACTCTGCTAAATACTGGACTCCCCCTCTAAACTCTGCTAAATACTGGACTCCCCCTTTAAACTCTGCTAAATACTGGACTCCCCCTCTAAACTCTGCTAAATACTGGACTCCCCCTTTAAACTCTGCTAAATACTGGACTCCCCCTCTAAACTCTGCTAAATACTGGACTCCCCCTTAAACTCTGCTAAATACTGGACTCCCTTTTAAACTCTGCTAAATACTGGACTCTCCCTTTAAACTCTGCTAAATACTGGACTCCCCCTTTAAACTCTGCTAAATACTGGACTCTCCCTTTAAACTCTGCTAAATACTGGACTCTCCCTTTAAACTCTGCTAAATACTGGACTCCCCCTTTAAACCCTGCTAAATACTGGACTCCCCCTTTAAACTCTGCTAATTACTGGACTCCCCCTCTAAACTCTGCTAAATACTGGACTCCCCCCTTAAACTCTGCTAAATACTGGACTCTCCCTTTAAACTCTGCTTAATACTGGAATCCCCTTTAAACTCTGATAAATACTGGACTCCCCCTTTAAACTCTGCTAATTACTGGACTCCCCCTCTAAACTCTGCTAAATACTGGACTCCCCCTTTAAACTCGGCTAAATACTGGACTCCCCCTCTAAACTCTGCTAAATACTGGACTCCCCCCTTAAACTCTGCTAAATACTGGACTCTCCCTTTAAACTCTGCTTAATACTGGAATCCCCTTTAAACTCTGATAAATACTGGAGTCCCCCTTTAAACTCTGCTTAATACTGGACTCCCCCTCTAAACTCTGAAAAATACTGGACTCCCCCTTTAAACTCTGCTTAATACTGGACTTTATACATCCCTTCCAACTATCACACTTTGACCCAATTTCGCTTCTTCTTAGTTGAACATTCAAATTAATTACTCTGTTTACTTGTTGTGAGACAATTAACTTTTTCACGACAAGCTACAACAGACTTACAGGAATACAATTATCAGGGAAAATTATTAGGGAAATTAACAGATTTAGAACACAGTATCATTTCATTCAGAATCTCTATACCATGCCAATCACTGTCTGACTAACAGTGTTAGTCAGACAGACCTCCATGCTCACAGAACAGTGTTTGTCAGACAGACCTCCATGCTCACAGAACAGTGTTTGTCAGACAGACCTCCATGCTCACAGAACAGTATTAGTCAGACAGACCTCCATGCTCACAGAACAGTGTTTGTCAGACAGACCTCCATGCTCACAGAACAGTGTTAGTTAGACAGACCTCCATGCTCACAGAACAGTGTTAGTCAGACAGACCTCCATGCTCACAGAACAGTGTTTGTCAGACAGACCTCCATGCTCACAGAACAGTATTAGTCAGACAGACCTCCATGCTCACAGAACAGTGTTAGTCAGACAGACCTCCATGCTCACAGAACAGTATTAGTCAGACAGACCTCCATGCTCACAGAACAGTGTTAGTCAGACAGACCTCCATGCTCACAGAACAGTGTTTGTCAGACAGACCTCCATGCTCACAGACCAGTATTAGTCAGACAGACCTCCATGCTCACAGAACAGTATTAGTCAGACAGACCTCCATGCTCACAGCAAGACATGAGGAGAAGAGAGAGACGAGAGAGAGAAGCAGAAGGATAGCCAGCCAGACAGAGCACTGTTGAAATCATTTATTACAAATCTAACAGAGTAGTAACATGTATCACAGAGATATATATGTATTATAATTATAAGAAAAATATAGATGTTATTCTCTATTATTTTTATTATAATATATTATATGTTCAAGATTTTTGGGTAATCTTCCATTTTCTATCTAAGACAATGACCAGAACATTCTTGGTTCCCACATCCACATTCTTATCTTTAAGTTATTTGAATTAAATGTTTTATCTTGGCACTCTACTTTCTATCACATTTCACCTCATTGTATTTCATTGATTTGAAGGGGGGGGGCTGATTTATTTGAAGCAGATTTTTTAAAACTCAATCAGAAACATTACATTAATTCTAACAGTCTGTTCTTGTGATAATGCCAGTATCGTAGCCTATGTATTGGCACATATATACCATTAAACATGTTTCTCAGTAGTGAGAAACAGCGCCACTGTCCACCAAGGCCTTTATTGTTTTTCTTTAGTTGACAAGCAGATGTGGGGAATGCTGGGGAGCATCGCACATCAAGCTAAAACAAATGTGCAGTACCCATGCTGCTGTTCTAACGTGGGGCGAAGATGACCAAGGGGAAACAACAGTAACTACTTTACTGTTGTAATATCACAAAAGAACATTTCACTTCACCAAGTGGTTAACCAGCCCTGCTAACCCTAACCCTAATCCTAACCCTAACCCTAAAGAACATTCACCATTAAGGACTATATCTTTAAAGTGATGATAGTCATATTTACAATCGTGTGCTCAAGTATATTCTCTTCAGGCCACCATTGCATGCAGGCAACAAGAGACAGGGACATAGCGGGGGAGAGTGGGGTGGGGTGGTGCCAGTAGAGAGTAGACTGGGAACGGGTGCCTCTACTTTCCTTGTGGGGGATTCAGGCATCTCGGGGGCCACCACACTATCGGGCTCTGCTGGAGGTGCAACAGAATCACTAGGAGGAGGCTGTGTGACACAACTATCAGCGACCGCAGCCACAGCGATGCTGAGAGAAGGAGCGGAGGGGACAGAAACAGAAAGCAGCAGAGTAAGAGACAGAGAAGAAAGAAGAAAGCAAAAGCAACAGGAAAGAGAGGTGAGTGTTGTGTGGGATTCATTTGTCTTGGAAAGCATTCCTGAGAGGTATAGGAGGTATCGGCCGTGTGGGTGGTGCGTTTCTGGGACTCCTTGGATACTGGCATTGGAGGTGGGTTCAGTGTGGTATCTGGTATTGGACCTGGGTTCAGTGTGGTATCTGGGTTCAGTGTGGTTTCTGGGTTCAGTGTGGTTTCTGGGTTCAGTGTGGTTTCTGGGTTCAGTGTGGTATCTGGTATTGGCCCAGGCTCATTGTGGTATCTGGGTTCAGTGTGGTTTCTGGGTTCAGTGTGGTATCTGGTATTGGACGTGGGTTCAGTGTGGTGGTTTCTGGGTTCAGTGTGGCATCTGGTATTGGACCTGGGTTCAGTGTGGTTTCTGGGTTCAGTGTGGAATTTGGGTTCAGTGTGGTGTCTGGTATTGGGACTGGGTTCAGTGTGGTATCTGGTATTGGACCTGGGTTCAGTGTGGTTTCTGAGTTCAGTGTGGAATTTGGGTTCAGTGTGGTGTCTGGTATTGGGACTGGGTTCAGTGTGGTATCTGGTATTGGACCTGGGTTCAGTGTGGTATCTGGGTTCAGTGTGGTATCTGGTACTAGGCCTGGGTTCAGTGTGGTATCTGGTATTGGGCCTGGGTTCAGTGTGGTATCTGGTATTAGGCCTGGGTTCAGTGTGGTATCTGGTATTGGGCCTGGGTTCAGTGTGGTATCTGGTATTGGGCCTGGGTTCAGTGTGGTATCTGGTATTGGGCCTGGGTTCAGTGCAGCGAACATAGAACAGGATGTACTGGAGTGAAGCTCCCCATCTGTAATGCTACCGGTGTAGGATCTTTATTTTTAATAGTTTCTCACATCAGTAAAAAAATACATCAGCAACCGAAAATGTGAATTATTGTAAGAATTATAATTAATTTAACATTTTTGAAGGCATTGATCAATTTAAAGTGGAAATTACAAACTTTAGAAGCGTTTTAAAACCTTGAATACACTACTAGTTAGCATTTTCCTGCAACAAATTAAGGATCCTATTACAGATCCTACATCTGTAATATTCAAAGCCTTTAAAAATCTAATCAATTACATGTTTGTGAAGGATGTGGGGCCCCCTAAAATATTAAATCAGCATCCTAATCCTATCATGTGAGTTGATGTGAGTTATCATGTGAGTTGGACACATGTGCATCTAAACCCAGATTTTACGCTCTGCAAAACTCTTTATCTTGGTGAGGAAGGAGAGCCAATAGCGACCGTACACCCCATCTCGCTTCCCATGAGCCTCTGGGAAACCTGGAAAAGGGAATGTAGCATCATGGCAACCCTCGCTTCGCCTGGCAACCAATCACCCAGGCTGACTCTGAAATGACAACCAATCACCTAGCCTGACTCTGAAATGACAACCAATCATGTAGGCTGACTCTGAAATAAAATCGTATTACCTATATACTGTAGTGCACGACTTTGGCCCAGGACCTTGTG
The DNA here is from genome assembly GCF_018296145.1 of Oncorhynchus tshawytscha. Lineage (NCBI taxonomy): Eukaryota > Metazoa > Chordata > Actinopteri > Salmoniformes > Salmonidae > Oncorhynchus > Oncorhynchus tshawytscha. The sequence goes on along the minus strand of NC_056441.1, from coordinate 95,442,061 downwards.
GTACACAACGTTGACCCAGGACCTTGTGGTGCACAACTTTGGCCCACTTTGGCATCTCCTACTTTTCTCAATAGTCCAGGTGTCTCCTACTCCTCTCAATAGTCCAGGTGTCTCCTACTCCCTAACCCAGGTGTCTCCTACTCCTCTCCCTAGTCCAGGTGTCTTCTACTCCTCTCCCTAGTCCAGGTGTCTCCTACTCCTCTCCCTAGTCCAGGTGTCTCCTACTCCTCTCCCTAGTCCAGGTGTCTCCTACTCCTCTCCCTAGTCCAGGTGTCTCCTACTCCTCTCCCTAGTCCAGGTGTCTCATACTCCTCTCCCTAGTCCAGGTGTCTCATACTCCTCTCCCTAACCCAGATGTCTCCTACTCCTCTCCCTAGTCCAGGTGTCTCCTACTCCCTAACCCAGTTGTCTCCTACTCCTCTCCCTAGTCCAGGTGTATTCTACTCCTCTCCCTAACCCAGGTGTCTCCTCTCCCTAGTCCAGGTGTCTCCTACTCCTCTCCCTAACCCAGGTGTCTCCTACTCCTCTCCCTAGTCCAGGTGTCTCATACTCCTCTCCCTAGTCCAGGTGTCTCATACTCCTCTCCCTAGTCCAGGTGTCTCATACTCCTCTCCCTAGTCCAGGTGTCTCATACTCCTCTCCCTAGTCCAGGTGTCTCATACTCCTCTCCCTAGTCCAGGTGTCTCATACTCCTCTCCCTATTCCAGGTGTCTCCTACTCCTCTCCCTAGTCCAGGTGTCTCCTACTCCTCTCCCTAGTCCAGGTGTCTCCTACTCCTCTCCCTAGTCCAGGTGTCTCCTACTCCTCTCCCTAACCCAGGTGTCTTCTACTCCTCTCCCTAGTCCAGGTGTCTCCTACTCCCTAGTCCAGGTGTCTCCTACTCCTCTCCCTAGTCCAGGTGTCTCCTACTCCTCTCCCTAGTCCAGGTGTCTCCTACTCCTCTCCCTAGTCCAGGTGTCTCCTACTCCTCTCCCTAGTCCAGGTGTCTCCTACTCCTCTCCCTAGTCCAGGTGTCTCCTACTCCTCTCCCTAGTCCAGGTGTCTCCTACTCCTCTCCCTAGTCCAGGTGTCTCCTACTCCTCTCCCTAGTCCAGGTGTCTCCTACTTCTCTCCCTAGTCCAGGTGTCTCCTACTCCTCTCCCTAACCCAGTTGTCTCCTACTCCTCTCCCTAGTCCAGGTGTATTCTACTCCTCTCCCTAACCCAGGTGTCTCCTCTCCCTAACCCAGGTCTCTCCTACTCCTCTCCCTAGTCCAGGTGTCTCATACTCCTCTCCCTAGTCCAGGTGTCTCATACTCCTCTCCCTAGTCCAGGTGTCTCATACTCCTCTCCCTAGTCCAGGTGTCTCATACTCCTCTCCCTAGTCCAGGTGTCTCATACTCCTCTCCCTATTCCAGGTGTCTCATACTCCTCTCCCTAGTCCAGGTGTCTCATACTCCTCTCCCTAGTCCCGGTGTCTCATACTTCTCTCCCTAGTCCAGGATGTCTCATACTCCTCTCCCTATCCCAGGTGTCTCCTACTCCCTAACCCAGGTGTCTCCTACTCCTCTCCCTAGTCAAGGTGTCTCCTACTCCTCTCCCTAGTCCAGGTGTCTCCTCTCCCTAGTCCAGGTGTCTCCTCTCCCTAGTCCAGGTGTCTCCTCTCCCTAGTCCAGGTGTCTCCTCTCCCTAGTCCAGGTGTCTCCTCTCCCTAGTCCAGGTGTCTCCTCTCCCTAGTCCAGGTGTCTCCTACTCCTCTCCCTAGTCCAGGTGTCTCCTACTCCTCTCCCTAGTCCAGGTGTCTCCTACTCCTCTCCCTAGTCCAGGTGTCTCCTACTCCTCTCCCTAACCCAGGTGTCTCCTACTTTTCTCAATAGTCCAGGTGTCTCCTACTCCTCTCAATAGTCCAGGTGTCTCCTACTCCCTAACCCAGGTGTCTCCTACTCCTCTCCCTAACCCAGGTGTCTCCTACTCCTCTCCCTAGTCCAGGTGTCTTCTACTCCTCTCCCTAGTCCAGGTGTCTCCTACTCCTCTCCCTAGTCTAGGTGTCTCCTACTCCTCTCCCTAGTCCAGGTGTCTCCTACTCCTCTCCCTAGTCCAGGTGTCTCCTACTCCTCTCCCTAGTCCAGGTGTCTCCTACTCCTCTCCCTAGTCCAGGTGTCTCATACTCCTCTCCCTAGTCCAGGTGTCTCATACTCCTCTCCCTAACCCAGATGTCTCCTACTCCTCTCCCTAGTCCAGGTGTCTCCTACTCCCTAACCCAGTTGTCTCCTACTCCTCTCCCTAGTCCAGGTGTATTCTACTCCTCTCCCTAACCCAGGTGTCTCCTCTCCCTAGTCCAGGTGTCTCCTACTCCTCTCCCTAACCCAGGTGTCTCCTACTCCTCTCCCTAGTCCAGGTGTCTCATACTCCTCTCCCTAGTCCAGGTGTCTCATTGCATACTCCTCTCCCTAGTCCAGGTGTCTCATACTCCTCTCCCTAGTCCAGGTGTCTCATACTCCTCTCCCTAGTCCAGGTGTCTCATACTCCTCTCCCTAGTCCAGGTGTCTCATACTCCTCTCCCTATTCCAGGTGTCTCATACTCCTCTCCCTATTCCAGGTGTCTCCTACTCCTCTCCCTAGTCCAGGTGTCTCCTACTCCTCTCCCTAGTCCAGGTGTCTCCTACTCCTCTCCCTAACCCAGGTGTCTTCTACTCCTCTCCCTAGTCCATGTGTCTCCTACTCCCTAGTCCAGGTGTCTCCTACTCCTCTCCCTAGTCCAGGTGTCTCCTACTCCTCTCCCTAGTCCAGGTGTCTCCTACTCCTCTCCCTAGTCCAGGTGTCTCCTACTCCTCTCCCTAGTCCAGGTGTCTCCTACTCCTCTCCCTAGTCCAGGTGTCTCCTACTCCTCTCCCTAGTCCAGGTGTCTCCTACTCCTCTCCCTAGTCCAGGTGTCTCCTCTCCCTAGTCCAGGTGTCTCCTCTCCCTAGTCCAGGTGTCTCCTACTCCTCTCCCTAGTCCAGGTGTCTCCTACTCCTCTCCCTAGTCCAGGTGTCTCCTACTCCTCTCCCTAGTCCAGGTGTCTCCTACTCCTCTCCCTAACCCAGGTGTCTTCTACTCCTCTCCCTAGTCCAGGTGTCTCCTACTCCCTAGTCCAGGTGTCTCCTACTCCTCTCCCTAGTCCAGGTGTCTCCTACTCCTCTCCCTAGTCCAGGTGTCTCCTACTCCTCTCCCTAGTCCAGGTGTCTCCTACTCCTCTCCCTAGTCCAGGTGTCTCCTACTCCTCTCCCTAGTCCAGGTATCTCCTACTCCTCTCCCTAGTCCAGGTGTCTCCTACTCCTCTCCCTAGTCCAGGTGTCTCCTACTCCTCTCCCTAGTCCAGGTGTCTCCTACTTCTCTCCCTAGTCCAGGTGTCTCCTACTTCTCTCCCTAGTCCAGGTGTCTCCTACTCCTCTCCCTAACCCAGTTGTCTCCTACTCCTCTCCCTAGTCCAGGTGTATTCTACTCCTCTCCCTAACCCAGGTGTCTCCTCTCCCTAACCCAGGTCTCTCCTACTCCTCTCTCTAGTCAAGGTGTCTCCTACTCCTCTCCCTAGTCCAGGTGTCTCCTCTCCCTAGTCCAGGTGTCTCCTCTCCCTAGTCCAGGTGTCTCCTCTCCCTAGTCCAGGTGTCTCCTCTCCCTAGTCCAGGTGTCTCCTCTCCCTAGTCCAGGTGTCTCCTCTCCCTAGTCCAGGTGTCTCCTCTCCCTAGTCCAGGTGTCTCCTCTCCCTAGTCCAGGTGTCTCCTCTCCCTAGTCCAGGTGTCTCCTACTCCTCTCCCTAGTCCAGGTGTCTCCTACTCCTCTCCCTAGTCCAGGTGTCTCCTACTCCTCTCCCTAGTCCAGGTGTCTCCTACTCCTCTCCCTAGTCCAGGTGTCTCCTACTCCTCTCCCTAGTCCAGGTGTCTCCTACTCCTCTCCCTGGTCCAGGTGTCTCCTACTCCTCTCCCTAGTCCAGGTGTCTCCTACTCCTCTCCCTAGTCCAGGTGTCTCCTACTCCTCTCCCTAGTCCAGGTGTCTCCTACTCCTCTCCCTAGTCCAGGTGTCTCCTACTCCTCTCCCTAGTCCAGGTGTCTCCTACTCCTCTCCCTAGTCCAGGTGTCTCCTACTCCTCTCCCTAGTCCAGGTGTCTCCTACTCCTCTCCCTAACCCAGGTGTCTTCTACTCCTCTCCCTAGTCCAGGTGTCTCCTACTCCCTAGTCCAGGTGTCTTCTACTCCTCTCCCTAGTCCAGGTGTCTTCTACTCCTCTCCCTAGTCCAGGTGTCTCCTACTCCTCTCCCTAGTCCAGGTGTCTCCTACTCCTCTCCCTAGTCCAGGTGTCTCCTACTCCTCTCCCTAGTCCAGGTGTCTCCTACTCCTCTCCCTAGTCCAGGTGTCTCCTACTCCTCTCCCTAGTCCAGGTGTCTCCTACTCCTCTCCCTAGTCCAGGTGTCTCCTACTCCTCTCCCTAGTCCAGGTGTCTCCTACTCCTCTCCCTAGTCCAGGTGTCTCCTACTCCTCTCCCTAACCCAGGTGTCTCCTACTCCTCTCCCTAACCCAGGTGTCTCCTACTCCTCTCCCTAGTCCAGGTGTCTTCTACTCCTCTCCCTAACCCAGGTGTCTCCTACTCCCTAACCCAGGTGTCTCCTACTCCCTAACCCAGGTGTCTCCTACTCCTCTCCCTAGTCCAGGTGTCTCCTACTCCTCTCCCTAACCCAGGTGTCTCCTCTCCCTAGTCCAGGTGTCTCATACTCCTCTCCCTAGTCCAGGTGTCTCCTACTCCTCTCCCTAGTCCAGGTGTCTCCTACTCCTCTCCCTAGTCCAGGTGTCTCCTACTCCTCTCCCTAACCCAGGTGTCTCCTCTCCCTAGTCCAGGTGTCTCCTACTCCCTAACCCAGGTGTCTCCTACTCCTCTCCCTAGTCCAGGTGTCTCATACTCCTCTCCCTAGTCCAGGTGTCTCCTACTCCTCTCCCTAGTCCAGGTGTCTCCTACTCCTCTCCCTAACCCAGGTGTCTCCTCTCCCTAGTCCAGGTGTCTCCTACTCCTCTCCCTAGTCCAGGTGTCTCCTACTCCCTAACCCAGGTGTCTCCTACTCCTCTCCCTAGTCCAGGTGTCTCCTACTCCTCTCCCTAACCCAGGTGTCTCCTCTCCCTAGTCCAGGTGTCTCCTACTCCTCTCCCTAGTCCAGGTGTCTCCTACTCCCTAACCCAGGTGTCTCCTACTCCTCTCCCTAGTCCAGGTGTCTCATACTCCTCTCCCTAGTCCAGGTGTCTCCTCTCCCTAGTCCAGGTGTCTCCTCTCCCTAGTCCAGGTGTCTCCTCTCCCTAGTCCAGGTGTCTCCTCTCCCTAGTCCAGGTGTCTCCTCTCCCTAGTCCAGGTGTCTCCTCTCCCTAGTCCAGGTGTCTCCTCTCCCTAGTCCAGGTGTCTCCTCTCCCTAGTCCAGGTGTCTCCTCTCCCTAGTCCAGGTGTCTCCTCTCCCTAGTCCAGGTGTCTCCTCTCCCTAGTCCAGGTGTCTCCTCTCCCTAGTCCAGGTGTCTCCTCTCCCTAGTCCAGGTGTCTCCTCTCCCTAGTCCAGGTGTCTCCTACTCCTCTCCCTAGTCCAGGTGTCTCCTACTCCTCTCCCTAGTCCAGGTGTCTCCTACTCCTCTCCCTAACCCAGGTGTCTCCTCTCCCTAGTCCAGGTGTCTCCTACTCCTCTCCCTAGTCCAGGTGTCTCCTACTCCTCTCCCTAGTCCAGGTGTCTCCTCTCCCTAGTCCAGGTGTCTCCTCTCCCTAGTCCAGGTGTCTCCTACTCCTCTCCCTAGTCCAGGTGTCTCCTACTCCTCTCCCTAACCCAGGTGTCTCCTCTCCCTAGTCCAGGTGTCTCCTACTCCTCTCCCTAGTCCAGGTGTCTCCTCTCCCTAGTCCAGGTGTCTCCTCTCCCTAGTCCAGGTGTCTCCTCTCCCTAGTCCAGGTGTCTCCTCTCCCTAGTCCAGGTGTCTCCTACTCCTCTCCCTAACCCAGGTGTCTCCTCTCCCTAGTCCAGGTGTCTCCTACTCCTCTCCCTAGTCAAGGTGTCCCAGACCAAAGCAGTTACCTTCCAATGTTGTTTCATCGTCATTTGTCAATGCATTGTGACCCGGTATCAATGTGGAAAATACTTTGGATTTGAAAAATGTTATCAACGAGCTCTGTTTTAAAACAGCGTTGTAAACATTGATATTAGGGTAAACTTCAAATGACATACACTGCATATAAAAAGGTAGGTTGACAATGTGTTTCACCTTTATTTAACCAGGTAGGCCAGTTAAAAACAAATTCTCATTTACAACTGCGACCTGACCAAGATAAAGCAAAGCAGTGCGACACAAACAATTGAGTTACACATTGAATAAACAAACAAACTGTCAATAACAATATTTAAAAAATCTATATACATTGTGTGAAAATGAAGTAAGATTAGGGAGCTAAGGCAATAAATAGGCCGTAGTGGCGAAGTAATCACAATTTAGCAATTAAACACTGGAGTGAATGACATCGCCGAAGTCAAGGATCGGTAGGATAGTCAGTTTTACGACGGTATGTTTGGCAGCATGATTGAAGGATGCTTTGTTGCGAAATAGCCGATTCTAGATTTAATTTTGGATTGGAGATGCTTCATGGGAGTCTGGAAGGAGAGTTTACAGTCTAACCAGACACCTAGGTATTTGTAATTGTTCACATATTCTAAGCCAGAACTGTCCAGAGTAGTGATGCTGGCCGAGCGGGCGGTTGAGGGCAGTGATCGGTTGAAGAGCATGCATTTAGTTTTACTTGCATTTAAGAGTTGTAAAGTTGTATGGCATTGAATCTTGTCTGGAGGTTAGTTAACACAGTGTCCAAAGAAGGCCCAGAAATGTTTCAGAATGGTGTCGTCTACGTTGGGGTTGATCAGAGAATCACCAGCAGCAAGAGCAACATCATTGATGTATACAGAGAAAAGAGTCGGCCCGAGGATTGAACCCTGTGGCACACCCATGGAGACTGCCAGAAGTCCGGACAACAGGCCCTCCGATTTGACACACTGAACTCTGCCTGAGAAGTAGTTGGTGAACCAGGCAAGGCAATCATTTGAGAAACCAAGGCTGTTGAGTCTGCCAATAAGAATGTGGTGATTGACAGAGTCGAAAGCCTTGGCCAGATCTATGAATATGGCTGCACAGTATTGTACTTTATCAATGCCGTTTATGATATCGTTTAGGACCATGAGCGTGGCTGAGGTGCACCCATGTCCAGCTCAGAAACCAGATTGCATAGCGGAGAAGGTACGGTGGGATTCAAAATGACCGGTGATCTGTTTGTTAACTTGGCTTTCGAAGACCTTAGAAAGGAAGGGTAGGATAGATATAGGTCTGTAACAGTTTGGGTCTGGAGTGTCTCCCCTGCTGCAGCTTTCCAAGCTTTGGGGATCTCAGACGATACGAAAGAAAGGTTGAACAAGCTAGTAATAGAGGTTGCAACAATTGCGGTGGATAATTTTAGAAAGAGAGGGTCCAGATTGCCTAGCCCAGCTGATTTGTGTGTAAAATCTAGGGCATAGCCATGCAATTTCTTTAGGAAACATTGGCAGTAGGACGGCCATACTGAAGAGCTCAGTGATTTTCAATGTGGCACCGTCATGTAATGGCACCGTCATATGATGCCACCTGTCCGACAAGTCAGTTTGTCACATTTCTGCCCTGCTAGAGCTGCCCCGCTCAACTGTAGGTGCTGTTATTGTGAAGTGGAAATGTCCAGAAGCATCAACGGCTCAGCCCCGAGGTGGTAGGCCACACAAACGCACGGAACGGGATCGCAGAGTTGTGAAGCATATAAAAATGATCTGTCCTTGGTTGCAACACTCACTACTGAGGTCCAAACTGCCTCTGCCAAATTTGTGGCAGCGGTTTTTTATTTTACCAGGAAAGTTGACTGAGAACACATTCTCATTTACAGCAATGACCTTGGGAATAGTTACTGGAGGGGGGATGAATGAGACAATTGTAAGCTGGGGATGATTAGGTGACCATGATGGTCAGATTGGGAATTTAGCCAGGACACCAGGGTTAACACCCCTGATATTACAATGAGTGCACCCATTTAAAAATACCATACAAAAGACAGCACCCTACACAGGGCAATCTGGATTTTTTTATTTTAGACCAGAGGAATGGGAGCCTCCTATTGGCCCTTCAATTCCACTTCCAGTAACATCTGGTCTCCCATCCAGGGATTGACCAGAACCAACCCTGCTTAGCTCCAGAAGCAAGCCAGCAGTGGAATGCAGGGTGCTATGCTGCTGACCAGAACCAACCCTGCTTGACTTCAGAAGCAAGCCAGCAGTGTAATGCAGGGTGGTATGCTGCTGACCAGAACCAACCCTGCTTAGCTTCAGAAGCAAGCCAGCAGTGGAATGCAGGGTGGTATGCTGCTGACCAGAACCATCCCTGCTTAGCTTCAGAAGCAAGCCAGCAGTGTAATGCAGGGTGGTATGCTGCTGACCAGAACCAACCCTGCTTAGCTTCAGAAGCAAGCCAGCAGTGTAATGCAGGGTGGTATGCTGCTGACCAGGACCATCCCTGCTTAGCTTCAGAAGCAAGCCAGCAGTGGAATGCAGGGTGGTATGCTGCTGACCAGAACCATCCCTGCTTAGCTTCAGAAGCAAGCCAGCAGTGTAATGCAGGGTGGTATGCTGCTGGCCCTTGCTTCCAGACTTGGGAAGGCCCTTCTTTTTCAACATGAAAATGCCTTTTGTGCACAAAGTGAGGTCCATACAGAAATGGTATGGTTTGTTGAGATCGTTGTGGAAGAACTTGACTGGCCTGCACAGAGCCCTGACCTCAACCCCATCGAACACCTTTGGGATGAATTGGAATGTCGACTGTGAGCCAGGCCTAATTGCCCAACATCAGTGCCCAACCTCACTAACTAACTTGTGGTTGAATGGAAGCTCACACAGTGGAAAGCCTTCCCAGAAGAGTAGAGGCTGTTATAGCAGCAAAGGGGGGAACAACTCAATATGAATTCCCATGATATTGGAATGAGATGTTCGACGAGCAGGTGTCAACATACTTTTGGTCATAACCTGATTAACAAGTCGTCCAATCAATCGAATTTCAACATAATTGGCAGAACTATGTATTAGGTTGAAATTGCTTTGAAAATTACACATAGAAAATTATATATTAAAAATATTTTTATTCCTATATTCAATATATACACTGAGTATAACAAACATTAGGAAAAGCCCGCAGAACAGCCTCAATTGATCAGGGCAAGGACTCCACAGGGTGTCAAAATCGTTTCATTGGGATCCTGGCCAACATTGACTCCAAAGCTTCACACAGTTGTGTTAAATTGGCTGGATTTCCTTTAGGTGATGGGCCATTCATGAAACACACGGGAAACTGTTGAGCATCAAAGAAACAGCAGCGATGTCATTCTTGACACAAACTATTTTCTTTAACTAGGCAAGTCAGAACAACAAATTCTTATTTACAATGATGGCCTACCCCGGCCAAACCCTACGATGCTGGGCCAATTGTGTGCCGCCCTATGGGACTCGGTAGGACACTGAGATGCAGTGACTTACTTGGGAGCCCCAAGTGGCCTACTACCATCCCCCAAACTGGTGCGCCTGGCACCTACTACCATCCCCCGTTCAAAGGCACTTCAATTTTTTGTCTAGTCCATTTACACTCTGACACACCATCCATGTCTCAATTATCTCAAGGCTTAAAAATCATTCTATAACCTCTCTCCTCTCCTTCCTTTAAAGTAACCGAAGTGCATTTAACCGGTGACATCTGTCTGTAAACAATTGTTGGAAAAATGACTTGTGTCATGCACAAAGTAGATGTCCTAACCGACTTGCCAAAACTATAGTTTGTTAACAATGCATTTGTGGAGTGGTGGAAAAACAAGTTTTACTGACTCCAACCTAAGTGTATGTACATTTCCTACTTCAACTGTATATCAGTTGGTAGTGCAACGCCAGGGTTCGATTCACACATAGGACCCGTATTAAACTGAGTGCCTCTGTCCAGTGTCTGTGTTATATCAGTTGGTAGCGCAACGCCAGGGTTCGATTTACACGTAGGACCCGTATTAAACTGAGTTCCTCTGTCCAGTGTCTGTGTTCTTTTACCCATCTTTATCTTTTCTTTTTTATTGGCCAGTCTGCGATACGGCTTTTTCTTTGCAACTCTGCAAACTCTGCATCTGCATAAACTTCCGACTTCAACTGTACATATACTAAAACCAAATACTTTTAGACTTTTACTCAAGTAGTATTTTTCTGGGTGACGTCCACTTTTATTTGAGTCATTTTCTATTAAGCTATCTTTACTTTTACTACAGTATGACAATTGGATACTTTTTTCACCTCTGACCCTGCTTAGCTAGGAAACAAGCTGTGTTTGATTCAGTGGAGTTATCATGTCAACTCATTTAGACATTGATCATCTTCCATACTCATTTGCGTAGACTACCTAAATAACATTAAATAGTTGAAAGTAACTCCTCTAATCTTTCTTACACAAGCTGTATGTGAAAGTACATTTGCAGTGAGGTAGGGTTTATGTAGGCTACATTGACATCTGATTTGCCCAAAGGATTGTTATTAAAATTATTTCTCCGTAGTCTACGCAAATAATCAGAGGTTCCTTCAGTATCGGCCAACATTGTGATCTCCGGGGAATAAGGTGGGCTCTGCTATTCCTGTCATTTGTGGGGGGCGAGTTAGAGGAGCCCCTGATGGGGCAATGCTTGGGCTGAGGGCTCCGGCTCGAAATGGACAACAGCCATCAACCATTATTATGGGAAGCTCCTTGGTTACATCGGTGGATGAAATACCCGTCACTTTGTTTTCCTGGAGGTATTGGAGTTATCAGAAGTCATGCCCACCATCAAGAAAAAGATTCCTGCTCTGAAAACAGTTTTGTTGCATATTGGTTCTAATGATATTATGTGTGTGAAATCTGTAAAGCTAAGTGACAATTTCTTGGAGAATGCACAGGAATTAGCAGGACAAATAATTGTCTCAGCCCAAATCCATCTCGTTGAGTGTTTTAGCTGTCTTTGGTCTCTTCACCAGTGGTTAATGCTTCTGACCAAGGACTTGGGTATGTCCTTCGCTGACAATTTTGACTCCTTCTGGAATGGGCCAGGCTACTTTGTGGAAGACTGAATTCACCTGGGTGAAAATGGCTCCCAGCTGTTGCAATCAAACTTTGAAAAGGTTCTTGGTAAACTAAATTGAGGTGAGGACAATATTATCATTACATGTAAGTCAGTTTTTACCATCTCCTCTTTGGTCTCTATGAGAGTTCCACATGTTGTATCTGAAAGTGGTGACATGCCAAATGGTGCTAACCAGAGAAATGTAATTGCTATTCCTAATTTTCCGAATAGATATAATCCAATATTTGAGTCTGCTGTTGTTCTGAAATCTCAAAGTAATCTGACTTGTATTGAAACTCTGTATGATTTAAATGCAGAAAAGGTTTGACATTTTTACATTTTAATATTTGTAGTTTATTACCCAAAATTGATAATTTCAAGATCTGGGCCTCTCAGAAAGACCTTGATATTTTTATTGTATCCAAAATAAAAATTTGAAGGTCTGATATCATTATTACTGAAACAGGACCCAAGTGCTATATATAAAGATCCAGTCCATTTAAAAAATTGGAGACCTCTTACACTTCAGTGTTGTGATGCAAAAATCCTAGCAAAATGCTTGGCGCATAGAATTAAAAGGAATTGTCAGATATTATTCATCCTAATCAGACAGGTTTTTTACATGGACGATACATTGAAAATAATATAAGACAAGTACTGGAAACAATATAATATACTACGAAATATTAACTGATCATAGCTGATTTTGAAAAGGCTTTTGATAAAGTACGACTGGACTTTATATATAAATGCCTAGAAGATTTCAATTTTGGGGAATCTCTTATAAAATCGGGTGAAGTTATGTATAGGAACCCTAGGTATAAAATAGTAAATAATGGCTATATCTCAGAAAGTTTGAAACTATCTAGAGGAGTAAAACAAGGTTGTCCACCATCTGTATATACAGTGGGGTATATACAAATCTGTCGTTCTGCCTCTGAACAGGCAGTTAACCCACTGTTCCTAGGCAGTCATTGAAAATAAGAATTTGTTCTTAACTGACTTGCCTAGTTTAAAGAAAAGGGTAAAAAAAATTGGTACAGTACCTATGGTAAAAATTACAGACCTCTACATGCTTTGTAAGTAGGAAAACCTGCAAAATCGGCAGTGTATCAAATACTTGTTCTCCCCACTGTATATTTATTATTGCCATTGCTATTAAAATTAGATACAACAATAATATTCAGGGATTAGAAATTATTGTCTTAAAAACTAAAGTGTCATTGTGTCACGTCCTGACCATAGTAAGCTGTTTTTCTCTGTGTTGGTTGGGGCGTTATTGGTGACTTGGGTGGGTCATCTAGGTGAATTTGTACTTCTATGTTGGCCTGGTATGGTTCCCAATCAGAGACATATGTTTATCGTTGTCTCTGATTGGGGATCATATTTAGGCAGCCATTTCCCCTTTGTGTTTCGTGGGATCTTGTTCATTCATTAAAAGAGAATGTACGCACACAACGCTGTGCCTTGGTCTCATTCTAACGAAGGACGTGACAGAAGATCCCGCCAACAAAGGACAAAGCAGTGTGCCCAGAAGGAGGAAGGATCATGGACTTGGGAAGAGATCCTGGATGGGAAGGGATCATGGACTTGGAAGGAAATCCTGGCAGGACAGGATCACCTTCCGTGGCGAGAGTCGCCTAGGAGCATGAGAGGAAAGCAGCGACGTCAGGGAGGAAGGCCACAGAAACCCCAATACATTTTTTGGGGGGGGGGCACATGGAGCCAGTCAGGGAGTCGAGTGAGGAGCTGGCGCAAGATTCCCGAGAGAGGTGCTGGCGTTGAGAGCGCTGCAGAGTGGGCGTGCTGAGGTGCGTGTCATCAGCCCGGTGCCACCGGTACCGCACCCATGCATCAGGTCTCCAGTGTGCCTTCATAGCCCAGTGTGTCCTATGCTAGCTTCCCGCACTTGCCTGGCTGGAGTGAGTATCCAGTCAGGAAGGGTTGTGCCAGCTCTGCGCTCTAGACCTCCAGTGCGCCTTCAAATTCCAGTGCGTCGTGTGCCTCCTCTCCTCACTCGCCCTGAGGTGCGTGTCATCAGCCCAGTGCCACCTGTACTGGTCCCACACATCAGGTCTCCAGTGCGCCTCCACAGTCCAGTACGTCCTGTGCCTCTTCGCCGCACTCGCCCTGAGGTGCGTGAAATCAGCCCGGTGACACCTGTGCCGGTCCCACGCATCGGGCCCCCAGTGCGCCTCCACAGTCCAGAGCTTCCCGGCGACAGTTCCCAGTCCGGAGCTTCCCGGCGACAATTCACAGTCCGGAACCTCCAACTACTTTTCTTAGTCCGGAAACTCCAATGACGGTCCGCAGTCCGGAACCTCCAGAGAGACGGTCCGCAGTCCGGAACCTCCAGAGAGACGGTCCGCAGTCCGGAACCTCCTGAGACGGTCCGCAGTCCGGAACCTCCTGCGACGGTCCGCAGTCCGGAACCTCCTGAGACGGTCCGCAGTCCGGAACCTCCTGAGACGGTCCGCAGTCCGGAACCTCCTGAGACGGTCCGCAGTCCGGAACCTCCTGAGACGGTCCGCAGTCCGGAACCTCCTGAGACGGTCCGCAGTCCGGAACCTCCTGAGACGGTCCGCAGTCCGGAACCTCCTGAGACGGTCCGCAGTCCGGAACCTCCTGAGACGGTCCGCAGTCCGGAACCTCCTGAGACGGTCCGCAGTCCGGAACCTCCTGAGACGGTCCGCAGTCCGGAACCTCCTGAGACGTCTGCAGTCCGGAGCCTCCTGAAACGATCTGCAGTCCGGAGCCTCCAGCGACAGTCGGTGATCCCGAGGCTCCAGCGACAGTCGGCGGTCCAGAGCCTCCAGTAAAGGTCGGCAGTCCAGAGCCTTCAGCAGGGGTTCTTAGTCCAGAGCCTCCTGCGACGATCTACGGTCCGGTGCCTCCAGCGACGACCCACGGTCCGGAGCTTCCAGCGATGCGACCCGCACCGGCACCGACGCCCTGCGTCATCCATCATAGATTCCCACCCGGACCCTCCCCTATTGAGTCAGGTTTTGCAGTCAGAGTTCGCACCTTTGGGGGGGGTACTGTCACACCCTGACCATAGTAAGCTGGTTTTTCTCTGTGTTGGTTGGGGCGTGATGGTGACTTGGGTGAGTCATCTAGGTGAATTTGTACTTCTATGTTGGCCTGATATGGTTCCCAATCAGAGACAGCTGTTTATCGTTGTCTCTGATTTGGGATCATATTTAGGCAGCCATTTCCCCTTTGTGTTTCGTTGGATCTTGACTATGTGTAGTTGCCTGTCAGCACTATTTTGTATAGCTTCACATTTCGTTTGTTCATTTTGTTGGTTTGTTCGGTGTTTATTCATTAAAAGAGAATGTACGCATACAACGTAGAGGTCTCATTCTAACGACGGACGCTGATGATTTATGTTCTTTTAAAACTACAATCAGAATTTCTCCACGGCCTCATTGAAGACCTAGACACTTTTGCTATAATCTCTGGATTAAAACCAATTATGATGAGTGTCCTATATTACGTATTGGATCATACAAAAATGCCAATTTTACATTACTCTGTAGTTTACCAATTAAATGGTCTGACAGAGATGTGGACACACTCGGTATACAAATCCCAAAATTAAGAATAAATACATTTTTATAGAAAGTTGGCAAAAATAGGTAAAACTTTGCTACCATGGAAAGGAAAATACCTGTCTATTTGTGGAAAAATCACCCTGATTATCTCTTTAGACATATCACAGTTTATCTATTTTATTAGGGTTTTGCCTACACTTAGTGACATGCTTTTTAAACTATATGAACAAAAAATATTCAATTTAATTTGGAATGGCAAACCAGACAAAATTAAAAGGGCCTATTTATATAACAAATATGAATTCTTAGGGCAGAAATTATTAAATATTAAAGCATTAGACCTCTCACGAAAGGCATCAGTCATACAAAAAGTTATACTTAAATCCAAACTGGTTCTCTAGTAAATTAGTAGGAATTTCTCCTCCCATGTTCAAGAATGGCCTTTTTCCCCTAATTCAGATTACAACTGCTCGTTTCAGGTGTTTGAAAAGCAATTGGTTATTGCGCTTTGGGAAGTTCGCCAGTTCAATTAAGGTTGTCCCGTTGGGTTGCAAACACCCGGTGTTGAAACAGGTAATGTCATTTCGGCGACAGCTGTTTATGTTTTTGGACTCACCGGAGCAGACTTTAGAGTTATCGTTTAAATGTGGGTCACATGGGTCATGTGGGGGGGGTTAGCCAAAGGCTTAGCCTTTTTTTTTAAGAGCGAAGCTTACTGGTTTCTCTGTGCCAGGTGTAATGAAGGGTCCCACAATAGCACTGTCTGCGTATGCAGATGACGTGACAGTTTTTATTACAGGGGGTGAAGATGTGAGGTTCTCTCAAACGCTTTAACTTGTTGACGCTACCCATTCCGGTAGCGGGATAATTGTCATCAGCAACCACTGAATAGCATAGTGCCACAGTCAAATAAAATTACAAAAAAAATATTCATATTCATGAAATCACAAGTGCAATATAGGAAAACACAGCTTAGCCTTTTGTTAATCCACCTGTCGTCTCAGATTTTGAAAATATGCTTTACAGCGAAAGCAATCCAAGTGTTTGTGTAAGTTTATCGATAGCATAACATAACATTATGTACACTAAGCATTAAGTAGCTAGGTCACGGAAATCAAAAAAACAATCAAAAAAATGGTTTACCTTTGATGGTCTTCAGATGTTTTCACTCACGAGACTCCCAGTTACACAATAAATGTTCCTTTTGTTCCATAAAGATTATTTTTATACCCAAAATACCGAGGTGTGATATCCGGCGCCGACAGAGATGGCCGCCTCGCTTCGCGTTCCTAGGAAACTATGCAGTTTTTTGTTTTTTTACGTGTTATTTCTTACGTTAGTACCCCAGGACATCTTAGGTTTCATTACATACAGTCGAGAAGAACTACTGAATATAAGATCAGCGTCAACTCACCATCAGTACGACCAAGAATATGTTTTTCGCGACGTGGATCCTGTGTTCTGCCTTACAAACAGGACAACGGAGGGGATCCCATGCAGCGACCCAAAAAAACGACTCAGAAAAAGAGGGAAACGAGGCGGTCTTCTGGTCAGACTCTGGAGACGGGCACACCGTGCACCACTCCCTAGCATTCTTCTTGCCAATGTCCAGTCTCTTGACAACAAGGTTGTTGAAATCCGAGCAAGGGTAGCATTCCAGAGGGACATCAGAGACTAACGTTCTTTGCTTCACGGAAACATGGCTCACTGGAGAGACGCTATCCGAGGCGGTGCAGCCAACGGGTTTCTCCACGCATCGCGCCGACAGAAACAAACATCTTTCTGGTAAGAAGAGGGGCGGGGGCGTATGCCTTATGGCTAACGAGACATGGTGTGATGAAAGAAACATACAGGAACTCAAATCCTTCTGTTCACCTGATTTAGAATTCATCACAATCAAATGTAGACCGCATTATCTACCAAGAGAATTCTCTTCGATTATAATCACAGCCGTATATATCCCCCCCCCAAGCAGACACATCGATGGCTCTGAACGAACTTTATTTAACTCTTTGCAAACTGGAAACCATTTATCCGGAGGCTGCATTCATTGTAGCTGGGGATTTTAACAAGGCTAATCTGAAAACAAGACTACCTAAATTTTATCAGCATATTGATTGCGCAACCAGGGGTGGAAAGACCTTGGATCATTGTTACTCTAACTTCCGCGACGCATATAAGGCCCTGCCCCGCCCCCCTTTCGGAAAAGCTGACCACGACTCCATTTTGTTGATCCCTGCCTACAGACAGAAACTAAAACAAGAGGCTCCCACGCTGAGGTCTGTCCAACGCTGGTCCGACCAAGCTGACTCCACACTCCAAGACTGCTTCCATCACGTGGACTGGGAGATGTTTCATGTTGCGTCAGATAACAATATTGAGGAATACGCTGATTCGGTGTGCGAGTTCATTAGAACATGCGTTGAAGATGTCGTTCCCATAGCAACGATTAAAACATTCCCTAACCAGAAACCGTGGATTGATGGCAGCATTCGCGTGAAACTGAAAGCGCGAACCACTGCTTTTAATCAGGGCAAGGTGTCTGGTAACATGACCGAATACAAACAGTGCAGCTATTCCCTCCGCAAGGCTATCAAACAAGCTAAGCGTCAGTACAGAGACAAAGTAGAATCTCAATTCAATGGCTCAGACACAAGAGGCATGTGGCAGGGTCTACAGTCAATCACGGACTACAGGAAGAAATCCAGCCCAGTCACGGACCAGGATGTCTTGCTCACAGGCAGACTAAATAACTTTTTTGCCCGCTTTGAGGACAATACAGTGCCACTGACACGGCCTGCAACGAAAACATGCTGTCTCTCCTTCACTGCAGCCGAGGTGAGTAAGACATTTAAACGTGTTAACCCTCGCAAGGCTGCAGGCCCAGACGGCATCTCCAGCCGCGCCCTCAGAGCATGCGCAGACCAGCTGGCCGGTGTGTTTACGGACATATTCAATCAATCCCTATACCAGTCTGCTGTTCCCACATGCTTCAAGAGGGCCACCATTGTTCCTGTTCCCAAGAAAGCTAAGGTAACTGAACGACTACCGCCCCGTAGCACTCACTTCCGTCATCATGAAGTGCTTTGAGAGACTAGTCAAGGACCATATCACCTCCACCCTACCTGACACCCTAGACCCACTCCAATTTGCTTACCGCCCAAATAGGTCCACAGACGATGCAATCTCAACCACACTGCACACTGCCCTAACCCATCTGGACAAGAGGAATACCTATGTGAGAATGCTGTTCATCGACTACAGCTCGGCATTTAACACCATAGTGCCCTCCAAGCTCGTCATCAAGCTCAAGACCCTGGGTCTCGACCCCGCCCTGTGCAACTGGGTACTGGACTTCCTGACGGGCCGCCCCCAGGTGGTGAGGGTAGGCAACAACATCTCCTCCCCGCTGATCCTCAACACTGGGGCCCCACAAGGGTGCGTTCCTCTCCTGTACTCCCTGTTCACCCACGACTGCATGGCCACGCACGCCTCCAACTCAATCATCAAGTTTGCGGACGACACAACAGTGGTAGGCTTGATTACCAACAACGACGAGACGGCCTACAGGGAGGAGGTGAGGGCCCTCGGAGTGTGGTGTCAGGAAAATAACCTCACACTCAACGTCAACAAAACTAAGGAGATGATTGTGGACTTCAGGAAACAGCAGAGGGAACACCCCCCTATCCACATCGATGGAACAGTAGTTGAGAGGGTAGCAAGTTTTAAGTTCCTCGGCATACACGTCACAGACAAACTGAATTGGTCCACTCACACAGACAGCATCGTGAAGAAGGCGCAGCTGCGCCTCTTCAACCTCAGGAGGCTGAAGAAATTCGGCTTGTCACCAAAAGCACACAAACTTCTACAGATGCACAATCGAGAGCATCCTGGCGGGCTGTATCACCGCCTGGTACGGCAACTGCTCCGCCCACAACCGTAAGGCTCTCCAGAGGGTAGTGAGGTCTGCACAACGCATCACCGGGGGCAAACTACCTGCCCTCCAGGACACCTACACCACCCGATGTTACAGGAAGGCCATAAAGATCATCAAGGACATCAATCACCCGAGCCACTGCCTGTTCACCCCGCTATCATCCAGAAGGCGAGGTCAGTACAGGTGCATCAAAGCTGGGACAGAGAGACTGAAAAACAGCTTCTATCTCAAGGCAATCAGACTGTTAAACAGCCACCACTAACATTGAGTGGCTGCTGCCAACACACTGACACTGACTCAACTCCAGCCACTTTAATAATGGGAATTGATGGGAAATGATGTAAATATATCACTAGCCACTTTAAACAATGCTACCTTATATAATGTTACTTACCCTACATTATTCATCTCTTATGCATACGTATATACTGTACTCTATATCATCGACTGCATCCTTATGTAATACATGTATCACTAGCCACTTTAACTATGCCACTTTGTTTACATACTCATCTCATATGTATATACTGTACTCGATACCATCTACTGTATCTTGCCTATGCTGCACTGTACCATCACTCATTCATATATCCTTAGGCCAGGTTGCAGTTGCAAATGAGAACTTGTTCTCAACTAGCCTACCTGGTTAAATAAAGGTGAAATAAAAAATGTACATATTCTTTATCCCCTTACACTGTGTATAAGACAGTAGTTTTGGAATTGTTAGTTAGATTACTTGTTGGTTATTACTGCATTGTCGGAACTAGAAGCACAAGCATTTCGCTACACTCGCATTAACATCTGCTAACCATGTGTATGTGACAAATAACATTTGATTGTCGCGTTATGTTCAGAAATCCACAGGAAAGAGCAGTCACGACACAACGCAGACGTATATTCCAAATAATATCCATAATGTCCACAGAAACATGTCAAACGTTTTTTATAATCAATACTCAGGTTGTTTAAAATATATATTCAATGATATATCAACCGAGTGTGTAGGTTTTTCAATAACAGTGGGAGGAACAATGGCGGCTTTACTCAGTTGCGCAAAACTCACTCTGAGAGCCCCCACCTATCCACTTACGCAATGTGATCCTTCACGCTCATTTTTTAAAATAAAAGCCTTAAACTATGTCTAAAGACTGTTGACACCTTCGGGAAGCCATTGAAAAAAGGAATCTGGTTGATATCCCTTTAAATGGAGGATAGGCATGCATAGGAACAGAGAGGTTTCAAAATAGAAGGCACTTCCTGATTGGATTTTCCTCAGGCCTGCAATATCAGTTACAGACAATATTTTTACAGTTGTTGAAACTTTAGAGTGTTTCCTATCCTAATCTGACAATTGTATGCATATTCTAGTTTCTGGGGCTGAGAAATAGGCAGCTCCGAAGCTGGGGGAGTTCAAGGAGGTGGGAAAGAAGGCCATGTACAGAATATGTGTAAAGGTGTCCCATGCCTCTTCCCTGGAAGGGGTAAAACCGACGAGGTGGGCGGGTGTGCTTGGTCCAGGTGCCTCCCCAAAGGGCTGTTGGCGATCATTATACAAACTGCCTATTGATAAGTGGACATCTGACCTCCAATGGAGGATAATACATGGAGCCATAGCCACTAACATGCAGCTGGTACACCTGGATCCTACTGTTGGGGAGGGGTGTCCATTCTGTGCTGAGTCTGAAACTCTGGCACATCTTTACAGTGTCCCAGGTTGGTTGGGATGATTGACCTGATCACTAATTGGTTCTCAGCATTGGGAGAGGTTCTCTCTCTCTCTACTGAGCCTATTCTACTGAGCCTATTCTACTGAGCCTATTCTACTGAGCCTATTCTACTGAGCCTACTCATTCCACATTTTGGTGTGTTACAGCCTGAATTCAAAATGAATGGAGAAAGAAAACATGTAGATCACCCGTCTACCCACAATACCCCATAATGACAGACTAAACATTTTTTTATGTTTGCACATTTATCGAAAATAAAATACAGAAATGTAATTGACATAAGTATTCACACCCCTGGGTCAATACTTTGTAGAAGCACTTTGAGGACATTATAGCTTTGAGATTTCTTTGGTATCAGCTTTGCACATCTGAATTTGCGGATTTTTTTCCATGCCATATTTTCTCAACCTCTGTTAAGTTAGATGGGGGGCGGCGGTGAACAGCAATCTTCAAGTCTTTCCACAGATTTTCAGTGGGATTCAAGTCTGGGCTTTGACTGGGCAACTCAAGGACTTTCACGTTCTTGTTCTGAAGCCATTCCAGCTTTGCTTTTATTGTATGCTTGGGGTCATTGTCCTGTTGGAATGTAAATCTGCACTCTGAAGCAGGTTCTCATCAAGGATTTGCCTGTATTTGGCTCCATTCATTGTTCCCTCTATCCTTACCAGTCTCCCGGTCTCTGCTGCTGAAAATCATCCCCAAAGCATGATGCTGCCACCATCATGCTTCACAGTAGGGATGATGTTAGACAGGTGATTCAGGTGATTCAGGCCAAATAGTTACATTTCTGTCTCATCAGACCACATAATATTTTGCCTTATGCCGTCAGAGTCTTTCACGTGCCTTTTTGCAAACTCCAGGTGTGCTGTCATGTGCAATTTTCTCAGATGTGGCTTCTGTCTGGCCACTCTCCCATAAAGCCCAGATTGGTGATGCTGAAGAGTCTGTTGTCTTTCTGGCAGGTTCTCCCATATCAGCCAAGGAACTCTGTAGTTCTATCAGAGTGGCCATTGGATTCTTGGTCACCTCCCTGACCAAGGTCCTCTTGCCTGGTTGCTCAGTTTGGTCGGACGGCCAGCTCTAGGCAGAGTCTGGGTAGTTCCATATTTTTTCCATTTCCCAATGATGGAGATCACTGTTCTCTTGGAAAAGTTCAATACTCTAGAAATTGTTTTATACCCTTCCCCAGATATATGCCTCATACTTGAGTAATAGTAAAGATACCTTAATAGAAAATGACTCAAGTAAAAGTGAAAGTCACCCAGTAAAAAACTACCTGTGTAACAGTCTAAACGTATATGGTTTCGAGTATCAAAATAAAATTGTGATTGCAAAGATATACTTAAGTATCAAAAGTAAAAGTATAAATAATTTCAAATTACTTATATTAAACAAACAAATATATATATATATATATTTTACCACACCCACTTGCCCCACCCACTTGCCCCACCCACTTGCCCCACCCGCCCTTGGGAACTCACAGGTCATTGTCAGTGTTGGTGCGTGTCTTCTGCTGCCGCCGGCAGACCATGAAGACAGTGACGGCTATGGCGATGAGGAGCCCAGCGGCTACGACCCCACCCAGCACCCCCAAGACTCCTCCGGGAGGGCCTCGGGCCATCGGCTTCTCTGTGGAGGAGAGGAGAGAGTGATGATAGTTAGAACGAGAGAGCAGTTACAGTTCAGAACATCACCCGTGGCATAAAGGCTGATCGAAAGAAGAGGGAGGAGAGAGAGAGGGGGAAGAAAGAGGGGCAGAGAGAGAGAAGGGGCAGCGAGAGAGAGATGGAGTGAGAGAGAGAGAGAGAGAGCGAGAGAGAGAGAGAGAGAGGGAGCAAGAGAGAGAGAGGGGGGGCAGCGAGAGAGAGAGGGAGGCAGCGAGAGAGAGAGAGGCAGAGAGAGAGAGAGAGAGAGGGGCAGAGAGAGAGAGAACTAGAGAAACGATTTCTCATCAGAAAGAATTTGTGATTTGAATACCAACTTCAAGACCGCAGTTATAAGTTAAGTCTCTCCCCAGGCTAAAGGTAAGCTGTCCCGTAGTAAGAGAGAGAGACACCATAGTGTTAGTTACAGCCTATCTGGATTTCTACTACTCCATCATCCAACCACTCTGTAGACAACTATGCGTCTGACTGAAAAGCTAGTCTGCAAATATTGTTCCTTGCAACTCAAGATTTTTTAAACGCGTAAACCATTCATCACACACAAAACTATGAGCAAATCAAATCAAAATCAAATCAAATGTATTTATATAGCCCTTCGTACATCAGCTGATATCTCAAAGTGCTGTACAGAAACCCAGCCTAAAACCCCAAACAGCAAGCAATGCAGGTGTAGAAGCACGGTGGCTAGGAAAAACTCCCTAGAAAGGCCAAAACCTAGGAAGAAACCTAGAGAGGAACAAGGCTATGTGGGGTGGCCAGTCCTCTTCTGGCTGTGCCAGGTGGAGATTATAACAGAACATGGCCAAGATGTTCAAATGTTCATAAATGACCAGCATGGTCGAATAATAATAAGGCAGAACAGTTGAAACTGGAGCAGCAGCACAGTCAGGTGGAAGTTGAAACTGGAGCAGCAGCATGGCCAGGTGGACTGGGGACAGCAAGGAGTCATCATGTCAGGTAGTCCTGGGGCATGGTCCTACGGCTCAGGTCAGTTGAAACTGGAACAGCAGCATGGCCAGGTGGACTGGGGACAGCAAGGAGTCATCATGTCAGGTAGTCCTGGGGCATGGTCCTAGGGCTCAGGTCCTCCGAGAGAGAGAAAGAAAGAGAGAAGGAGAGGACACCCCCGGACAGGGCCAAACAGGAAGGATATAACCCCACCCACTTTGCCAAAGCACAGCCCCCACACCACTAGAGGAATATCTAGAGGGATATCTTCAACCACCAACTTACCATCCTGAGACAAGGCTGAGTATAGCCCACAAAGATCTCCGCCACGGCACAACCCAAAGGGGGGGGCGCCATCCCAGACAGGATGACCACAACAGTGAATCAACCCACTCAGGTGACGCACCCCCTCCAGGGACGGCATGAGAGAGCCCCAGCAAGCCAGTGACTCTGCCCCTGTAACAGGGTTAGAGGCACACACGCACGCATGTACACACACACGCACAGTATTGTCATTTATCGATGGCGGTTATTATATCGTTTAGGACCTTGAGCGTGGCTGAGGGGCACCCGTGACCAGCTCGGAAACCAGATTGCATAGTGGAGAAGGGACGGTGGGATTTGAAATGGTCCGTGATCTGTTTGTTAACTTGGCTTTTGAAGACCTTAGAAAGACAGGGTAGGATAGATATAGGTCTGTAGCAGGTTGGGTCTAGAGTGTCTCCCCTTTTGAAGACGGGGATGACAGCGGGAGCTTTCCAATCTTTAGGGATCTCAGACGATACGAAAGAGATGTTGAACAAGCTAGTAATAGGGGTAGCAACAATTGCGGCAGATCATTTTAGAAAGAGATTGTCAAGCCCACTTAGGCATCAACACTGTGACAGTCTTTTCCCATTGACTGCAATGTATTGACATAATCGTCAACCCTGTAATTCTCACCGCTTCCCATTGAACCCAATGTATTGAGAAAAACATCAACTACTGCGACACCTTTTTTTCAAAAACGTACCAGGATGACGTTTTCAGGCTGATAATGGGCTGTCTATACATCTTCTCTCTTCTGTTTCTAAGTAGATAGACTTGATTACATAAGTGTAGTGAAGACTCCAAACTCTTCACATAATGTGTTGAGGCCTATACTTCCCCCCTCCAACACTGTGTCTAGCTGTTCCCTGTTTAGTGCAAGACTTTTGACCAGAGCCCTATGGGCTGCATATAGTGCCGTACTCCACAGTCATGCACTAAACAGGGATTAGGGTACCATTTGGGACGCAATCACCGTCTCAAGATTATGGACACAGAGATACACAGAGACTTGATGGGCTCTTGTTGTTAAGTACACACAACACACAGTGGTCTCCAGATTGAGCCCTACAGAGAGAGACAAGATGGTAAAGTGTGTCAGTAGTTGTCCACGGAGAATGATTTGGGTGCCTTCGGAAAGATACAGTGCCTTCGGAAAGAATTCAGGCCCCTTGACTTTTTCCACATTATTCTAAAATGGATTAAGTACATAAAAATCCTCAGCAATCTACATACAGTACCCCGTAATGACAAAGCAAAAACAGATTTTTTGAAATTTTGACAACAAATTAATAAAAATATATATATCACATTTACATTAGTATTCAGACCCTTTACTCAGTACTTTGTTGAAGCACCTTTGGCAGCAACTACAGCCTTGTGTCTTCTCAGGTATGACGCTACAAGCTTGGAACACATGTATTTGGGAGTTTCTCCTATTCTTCTCTGCAGATCCTCTGAAACTCTGTCAGTTGGATGGGGAGCGTTGCTGCACAGCTATTTTCAGGTCTCTCCAGAGATAATAGATTTTGGTTCAAGTCCGAGCTCTGGCTGGGCCACTCAAGGACATTCAGAGACTTGTCCCAATGCCTCCTGCATTGTCTTGGCTGTGTGCTTAGGGTCGTTGTCCTGTTGGAAGGTGAACCTTTGCCCAGTCTGAGGTCCTGAGCGCTCTGGAGCAGGTTTTCATCAAGGATGTCTCTGTGCTTTGCTCCGTTTGTCTTTGCCTTTGACTAGACTCCCAGTACCTGCCGCTGAAAATCCCCACAGCATGATTCTGCCACCACCATGCTTCACCGTAGGGATGGTGCCAGGTTCCTCCAGACGTGACGCTTGGCATTCAGGCCAAAGAGTTCAATCTTGGTTTCATCAGACCAGAGAATTTTGTTTCTCATGATCTGAGATCCTTAAGGTGCCTTTTGGCAAACTCCAAGTGAGCTGTCATAAGCCTTTTACTGAGGAGTGGCTTCTGTCTGGCTACTTTACCATAAAGGCATGATTGATGGAGTGCTGCAGAGATGGTTGTCCTTATGGAAGGTTCTCCCATCTCCACAGAGGAACTCTGGAGCTCTATCAGAGTGACCATCGGGTTCTTGGTTAATACAGTGCCACTGTCATGGCCCGCTAACAAGGACTGCGCCCCTCTCTCCTTCCCATGGTCAATGTGAGTAAAACAGGTAGCCTAGTGGTTAGAGCGTTGGACTAGCAAACAAAAGGTTGCACGATCGAATCCCCGAGCTGACAAGGTAAAAATCTGTCATTCTGCCCATGAACGCAATTAACCCACTGACTTGCCTAGTTAAATAAAGGTTAAAAAAAAACATTTAAATGTCTTAACCCTCACAAGGCTGCTGGCCCAGATGGCATCCCTAGCCACATCCTCAGAGCATGTGCAGACCAGCTGGCTGGTGTGTTTACGGACATATTCAATCACTCCCTATCCCAGTCCCCACATGCTTCAAGATGGCCACCATTGTTCCTGTACCCAATGCAAAGATAACTGAACTAAATGACTACCGCTCTGTAGCACTCACTTCTGTCATCATGAAGTGCATTGAGAGACGAGTCAAGGATCATATCACCTCCACCTTACTGGCCACCCTAGACCCACTTCAGTTTGCATACAGGTCCACAGACTATGCAATCACCATCACACTGCCCTATCCCATCTGGACAAGAGGAATACCTACGTAAGAATGCTGTTCATTGACTACAGCTCAGCATTCAACACTGTAGGACCCTCCAAGCTCATCATCAAGCTGGAGACCCTGGGTCTCAACCCTGCCCTGTGCAACTGGGTCCTGGACTTTCTGACGAGCCGCCCCCTAGTGGTGAAGAGTTGCAAAGAAAAAGCCATATCTCAGACTGGCCAATAAAAAGAAAAGATTGAGATGGGCAAAAGAGCACAGACACCGGACAGAGGAACTCTGCCTAGATGGCCAGCATCCCGGAGTTGCCTCTTCACCATTGACATTTAGACTGGTGTTTTGCGGGTACTATTAAGTTCACTGCCAGGACTTGAGGACTTGTAATGAGTCTGTTTCTCAAACTAGACACTGGGGCATCCCACTCCTCTTTCTAGTCTGGTTAGAGACAGTTTGCGCTGTTCTGTGAAGGGAGTAGTACACAGTGTTGTATGAGATTTTCAATCCCAGCTATCACACTAGCCAATCCCATCTATCCCACTAGCCAACCCAAGCTATCCTACAAGCCACTCCCACCTATCCCACTAGCCAGTCCCGCAGCCCCCCCAGTCATGGTTACACTCAATAACCATGGTCCTCAATCCCAAGTCAATAACCACCGTCCTCAACCCCCCAATCAATAACCACAGTCCTCAACTCCCCCAGTCTTGGTCACAGTCAATAAACACAGTCCTCGACCCTCCCCCAGTCATGACCCCAGTCAATAACCACTCTCCTCAACCCCCAGTCAATAACCATGGTCCTCAGCCCCGCTCCCCAGTCATAATCTGAAGATGGTGCTAGCTAAAGCTATAACTGGCGAGTGTAGAGAGTATAGAGATATTGTTATCCACGTCGGCACCAACGATGTTAGGATGAAATAGTTAGAGGTCACCAAGCGCAACATAGCATCTGC
This sequence comes from Oncorhynchus tshawytscha, assembly GCF_018296145.1. Classification (NCBI taxonomy): domain Eukaryota; kingdom Metazoa; phylum Chordata; class Actinopteri; order Salmoniformes; family Salmonidae; genus Oncorhynchus; species Oncorhynchus tshawytscha. The sequence goes on along the minus strand of NC_056441.1, from coordinate 95,415,170 downwards.
GTGTTGTAACGGTTTTGACTTGAGGTTATTATTTATAGGGGTGCCAGGTAGGTTGTGCCTACCAGAGAAAACATTGGTTTCTCCTTTTAGTTTGGGTGGGAATGAGTCCCATCTTGTCCATCAAGTCTACACCAATACATAGGACTTATGTAAAAGTCAGGATGGAAATAAACTTTTCATAAACCCTTAAAACATTGGAAAGAACTTCAAAAATAACTATATTCTTTTGCGTGGGTTGTATTAGCAACAACAATGATTACACACACACACACATACATATATATAATAATATCACAATGAGTTCTGGTTCCTCCAGAAATGTCCTGTACCTCGGGCCTAAAAAGAGTCCAGCCCGGTAAAGGAGTTCAGTGAACTCAAGTGACTTTTGTCACGCAATGTTTGTCCATTCATTCCGTGTAGCGTAAACCCAGTATTAAACATACAATCAATATAACAATTATTTTACCACAGAACTTTAAAGCGTATCAACTCTTACTAAGTCCTCAACTACAACTAACTACATAAATCACAGTATACATCACATCAAAACAAATGAAATACCGTATACAAAAAGGTGGTAGTCAGTTGGTCAGTCAGAAAATCCAATCCGCCAATAGATCTCCAGCGGAGAAAGGCCTCGAAGAACGGAGAGGTGTAGTCCACGGACGCAAAGAGTGGATCCGATCCTGGGTAAACTCTCTTAGGCAACAAAACAAACAGAATAGAGAAGCTTCGGCACTGAGGGTTGAACACATCCTCCTTCACGTCTCCATCACAACCCCACTTTTGCGCAGCTGATGCTGGCTATTTAATTGGGAATTAAAGGGAAAGCGCCCTATTGGAAGGAGCTGCACTGAGACGGTTCAGAATAATTCAGGGCCGTCACAGTGTAAATCAGCTAGAAAGATGTGTCGGCATTGAGTAATTGTCTCTGGCCCCTCCTAGTTAGGGGGAGTGATGAGCTCTACAGCAGAGGCTCACAAGTCAATCGCTGGTTGAAAACTGTTTTCTGCCCCACCCAAAAGATAGAATTTGTAGATAATTGGCCCTCTTTCTGGGACTCACCCACAAATAGGACGAAGCCTGTCTTGTTGAGGAGTGACGGACTCCATCCTAGCTGGAGGGGTCATCTTATCTACGAACATAGACAGGGCTCTAACTCCCCTAGCTCCACAATGAAATAGGGTTCAGGCCAGGGAGCAGGCTGTTAGCCAGCCTGCCAGCTTAGTGGAGTCTGCCACTAGCACAGTCAGTGTAGTCAGCTCAGCTATCACCATTGAGACTGTGTCTGTGCCTCGACTTAGGTTGGGCAAAACTAAACATGGCAGTGTTCGCCTTAGTAATCTCACTAGAATGAAGACCTCCTCCATTCCTGCCATTACTGAAAGAGATCGTGATACCTCACATCTCAAAATATGGCTACTTAAAACGGTTTAATTTGATCCTGAGTGTAAGTTATTTCCCTGACATCTGGAATCAAGGACTCATAACCCCAATCTTTAAGAACGGAGACAAATTTGACCCTAACAATTACAGAGGCATTTGTGTGAACAGTAACCTGGGGAAGTTTTTCTGTGGTATTATAAATGTAAGAGTTCTAAACTTCCTTAATAAGCACAATGTCTTGAGTAAAAGCCAAATTGGATTCATACCAAAACATCACACAACTGATCATATTTACACCCTACACACCCTGATAGATAAACATGTCCACCAAAATAATACCAACATACACACTTGTTTCATCGACTTCCAAAAAGCATTTGATTCTATTTGGCGTACAGGACTGTTCTACAAAGTTTTTGAAAGTGGTGTAGCGGGTAAAACATATTACATCATTAAATCAATGTATACTGGCAATACGTGCAGCATTAAAATTGGTAAGAAAATAACAGAATTATTTAACCAGGGGCAGGGACTTCGCCAGGGTTGCAATCTGAGCCCTGCACTCTTCAATATTTACATTAAAACGAAGTGGCCACTATTCTAGAAAATCCTCAGCCCCTGGTGTTAGTCTCCACAATTCAGAATTTAAATGCCTACTCTTCGCAGATGACCTATGCCTGCTGTCACCCACAGCACATGGCCTACAGCAGAGCCTGAACCTGCTAGAGCAGAACTGCCAGACCTGGGCCCTGGCAGTAAACCCCAAAAATACTAAAATAATGATTTTCCACAGAAGATCTAGATCTCAGGGAATTAGACCAAAGTTCTCAATTGGTACAAAATATATAGAGTACTGTACACACTACAATTACTTAGGTTTAAAAATAAGCTCAACTGGACACCTTAATGAGGCAGTGATTGAACTAAGAGAGAAAGCACGCAGGGCATTCTACGCCATTAAAAAGCTAATTGAAATTGAAATACCTATTAAAATTTGGCTAAAACTAATTGAATATGTCATTGAACCAATTGCACTTTATGGCAGCGAGTTGTGGGGTCCACTTGCAAAACAAGATTTCATCAAATGGAACAAACACCCCATTGAAACCCTGCACCCCAGAGTCCCCTCATCCAGCTGGTCCTGGGGCTGAGTTCACAAACCTATTCTACTAACACACTGAAGCCTCAGGACCAGAACATCCAATCAATCAGAATAAACCAAATTACAACACAGTCAAAACAAAACTACATTGCTTATTGGGAAACACAAGCACAAACACAAAGCAAAATGCAGTGTTATCTGGCTCTAAATCGACAGTACACCGTGGCTAAATATTTGACCATGGTTACTGAAAACCTTAGAAAAACCTTGACAAAGTACAGGCTCAGTGAGCACAGCCTTGCCATGGAGAATGGTAGACACAGGAAAACCTGGCTCCCTGTAGGGGAAAGGCTGTGCAACCACTGCACCACAGCAGAACCTGAGAAGGATCTGCATTTCCTGACAACATGTCAAAAATATAAAACAATTAGAGAGTGTCATTTTCCCATATTTGAAACCCTTATTCAAGGTTTCAAAGAGCTCTCTGATGAGGATAGGCTACCCGTCCTGTTGGGGTAGGACGCAGAGAGATATGGGTTGGCAGCGCACTACATTGCTGCCTGCCATAAGTTGAGGGACAGTGTCTGACAGACCAATCAACCTGCACATGTACTCTATTGTATGCTTATTGTTATTGTTGAATGTATGGTTATTTTGACCCCTGGTTATTGTTGTCCCGTTGATCATTTTAATTCTCATTTTTATCTATTTTATATTGTAAATATCCAAAATAAGCTTTGGCAATATGTACATTGTTATGTCATTCCAATAAAGCGAATTGAATTTAATTGAATTGAGAGAGAGAGAGAGAGAGAGAGAGAGAGAGAGAGAGAGAGAGAGAGAGAGAAAGGGAGAGGGCGAGAGAGCGATGGGTAAGACTATGCCCACTCCCCAGACAAGCAAAATTTCACAGGCAGGCTGCAGCAACGCAGGGCTTAAATGGAAACAGGTTGTATTCACCAGGGCCTCAAGGCCAGCTACTCTAACCCTGCCAACACACACTGTTATATTACCCATGCTGCTTACTCATTCAATGCCATCTTCCATGCTGGGGCCTAGCATGGTTCAGCAAACACTGGCATGGGGTAAGAAATTTACAACAGAATGATGTCACACACACTCTGTCTATACACTCACACTCACACACAGACTCATATATACACACAGTCCCTCTCTCCTCTTACCTTTCCTTGGCCTCTATTTCTTACATCTCTTAGAGAAAATGACAATTTTCATGATAATTCTTTATGCACTGACTTTACTGAACTCATTGTTGCTGGGTGAGTACATCTGACAATGTGCTCTCCTGTCCATTAGACATTTTTTCTGCGGGAACTCACTATTTTTCACTCAATGTATTTGTGGCATGACGTGAACAGCACAAACTTATGTCACTACCAAAGTCTAATGGCTTTAAATGACTGTTTTGTATTGTCTGGAAATTCGCTTGCGGTAGGTCTCTTAAAAAAGAGAAGCCGTACAAGGTTATTAAACAGAGGTACCAAGTTATTCTTCTGTTGTTGACATCAGGTAATGTGCAAACCTAACACTGGCCCTGATATGCAATGTCTCCAAACCCCTGATCAGAAATCTAGATCTGGTTTTGGTATTTTTCATTTAAACTTATGCAGCCTGTTGTCAAAAATTGATAGGGTTAGGATTTGGGCTAAATCAACTGATTGTGCTTTCTGAAACCTGGCTCAGCAAGTCTGTTCTTGATAATATATAAATATGATATTTGTATAAATGGTTACAATGTGTATCGCACTGATCGAGTTAAGAAAGGTGTGGGTGTGGCTATATATGTAAAGACTAAATTCCCTGTAAGTGTGGTAAAGTCTGAAACTATTTGGAAACAGTTGGAATTTCTTGCTTTGAATCTTCAAGCTTCAAATGGTCTCTCTATAACTGTGATTGGCTGTTATAGACCCCCCTCTGCTCTCTATAACTGTGATTGGCTGTTATAGACCCCCCTCTGCTCTCTATAACTATGATTGGCTGTTATAGACCCCCTCTGCTCTCTATAACTGTGATTGGCTGTTATAGACCCCCTCTGCTCTCTATAACTGTGATTGGCTGTTATAGACCCCCTCTGCTCTCTATAACTGTGATTGGCTGTTATAGACCCCCTCTGCTCTCTATAACTGTGATTGGCTGTTATAGACCCCCTCTGCTCTCTATAACTATGATTGGCTGTTATAGACCCCCTCTGCTCTCTATAACTATGATTGGCTGTTATAGACCCCCCTCTGCTCTCTATAACTGTGATTGGCTGTTATAGACCCCCATCTGCTCTCTATAACTGTGATTGGATGTTATAGACCCCCTCTGCCCTCGGTGATGCATTTTCTTCTCTGTTGAACCTTATGTCTAAACTTCTTTACAGTGAAATGATCTTGATTGGTCAACATCTTAAGTTGTTGGATAAAGCCGGTGTCTGATCATTTTAAAATGTTTTGTAATTCTATGAATCTTACCCAGTTGATTAACTCACCCACTCGCCCAAATCTCAAATGTGCAGAAAAAATCTACCCTGATTGATTTGATATTGGCAAATGTTCCACATAAATATTTTGCGGTTGGTGTTTTTTGTAATGATTTAAGTGACCATTGTGCTGTTGTTGCTGTTAGAAATACTAAGGTTCCTAAGACAAACCCACATTTTATTTGTAAGAGAAATTTGAATAGTTCTAATTGAGCAGGCTTTCTTTCACGATTAGTTTTATTTTGACTGGAGCAGATTGATTTGATTCCTGATGTGAGAAACTGCCTGGAAATTCTTTCATGATGATTTTTCCCAAATAGTAAACAAACATGCCCCATTCCGCAGGTTCAGGGTTAAAGGGCGAGATAACCCATGGTTTTCTTCTGAGCTGTCTTGTATTATTCATGACCGTAATCTAACCTGGGCTGAAGCAAGGAAATCATGTTCTGATGCTGATTGGCTTATTTTAAGGCATTTATGAAACAAGTGTTCTTCTCTTCTCAGGAAGGCAAAATGAACCAGTGAGAGCTCGTCAAACTTTTAGCTTTTTGTCATTCTCAGTGCAGGTGGTACATAAAGCCCTGAAATCCTTAGATCAGAGAAAGCCTGCAGGTCCTCATCTTTTGGATCCCTGCTTTTTAAATCTGGCAGCTGATTTCATAGCTGAACCACTTACATCTCTGTCCAATCTAACCCTGGAATGTAATGAAATTCCAAAGATCTGGATTTGTCCTACCACTTTTAAAAGGGGGAGATCCAACTCTTTCAAATAATTATAGGCCAATCTCAAAGCTGTCACCCCTGTCAAAATATACTTGAAACCTTTATTAGTGAACAGCTAAAATAGTTTTTATATACTAACTCAAATTTATCAATGTACCAATCGGGCTTCAGGAAGAAGCATAGCACAATTACAGCAGCCATGAAGGTTTTAAATAATATCACTGAATCCCTTGACAAAAAACAGCACTGTGTCTCACTTTTTATTGATCTCTCTAAGGCTTTTGATACAGTTGATCATGCTATACTGAGTGTCATGCCCTGACCTTAGAGAGCCTTTTTATTCTCTATTTGGTAAGGTCAGGGTGTGATTAGGGTGGGCAATCTATGTTGTATTTTCTATGTTGGCCTGGTATGTTTTCCAATCAGAGGCAGCTGTCTATCATGGTCTCTGATTGGGGACCATACTTAGGCAACCTTTTTCCCACCTTAGAATGTGGGATCTTGTTTTTGTATAATTGCTGTGTAGCCTGCAGTTTTGTATTTTCTTGTTTATCGGGGTTCATTTTAATAAAAGTAAGATGTTGGCCTACAACGCTGCACCTTGGTCTCCTCAAACGACTATTTGTCTGTAATGGTGTGCCCCCAGGCTCTGTACTTGGTCCCCTCTTTCTTATTCACTATTTATATAAATAATTTAGACAAAAATGTGCAAAAATCACAACTTCACTTTTATGCTGATGATACTGTTATTTATTGTTGTGCCTCGTCTCTCACAAAAGTTTTCCAGAACTAGCAAACTGCTTTTTATACTGTTCAACATACCTTGTGTCAATTGAAGCTTATCCTCAATACTCAATCAATGGTTCATTTTCTTCCCCTAATGTGTTAAACTGTGGAATACCGCAGGGCAGCTGCCTTGGGCCACTTCTCTACTTAATATACACCAACGACCTTCCCTATGCCTTGGTTGAAACTCAAGCTACTATATTTGCAGATGATACTACAATTTATGCAGCAAGACAATCGGTTTAACAGGTACAGCAAGCTTTGCAAGGAGATTTGGAGATTATCAGGAAATGGGTTTGCCAAAACAAACTTGCTTTAAACACCGAGAAAACCAAAGTTATGTTGGTCTGTTCAACTAGGAGAAGGCCAAAACAGCATGGGATACAATTAAGTATGGGAGGAGTACAAATTGAAGAAGTGGCAGAAACCAAACTACTGGGAGTGCAGCTAGACAACTGCTTATCTTGGTCATCTCAAAGAACTAATCTATGTAAAAAAAAAACATATTAAAACAGCATGCATAATCAGAAGGATAGCTAAATATTTACCAGGGAAAATCCTTCAGCAAATAACACAGGCATTGGTTGAGAGTCAGGTGAACTATTGTTCGGTGGTCTGGGGAAATGCATCATCTAGTGAAGTTAGGAGGCTGCAGAATGCACAGAATAAAGCAGCAAGGATTGTTTTAAGGCGGAGATATGGTTCTTCTGTTGCAGTTCTTGGTTGGTCATCAATCGACAAGATAATTGAAAAAAACATGCTTATCTTATTTTATAATATACATCATTTAAAACGGCCAAGTTCTATTCACAGTGGTATTCAGTTGGTAAGAGACAGACATTCCGTAAATAATAGGAATAGATTGTCCACCATCTATGCGTTATCCAGACAGAAAAAAGAAATGGGCAAAAGAACATTTCGATTTAGAGCAATAAAGAAATTGAATAAATTAACTGAGCAAACTAGAAACCTTTCAATATATAAGTTTAAACATTATTTAAAAACAATTTAAATATAGTATATAGAAATGTTGTGGGACTATAGTAGATGAAGAATCAATATTTTAAATTTTTTAATTTTTAGATTGAGTATTTATTGGGTCATTATGCTAGTGTATTATGTATGTTTGTAATAGTGTGTTATATGTGAAAGTGTGTTTGTATTATCAATTGTATTTTAATGTTAAGGACTCTTGGAAGATTAGTCCAAATGGGGACTAAAAGAGATCCTAATAAAATCCTATCAAATCAAATACTGACAAAACTAAACGAATGTTGTTTTCTAAAGCACGAAATAGACCTCTGAACCTTTCACCTATTCCTACCTGTCAGGGCAATGAGATTGAGACTGTTATCTCATATAAATATTTTGGAATTTCAATTGATGACGGACGTTTTTTTTTATTGCATATTCAACAACTTAGAAAAAATTTGAAGCTGAAGTTGGGATTTTTATTTTAGGAATACGGCCTGTGTTTCTTTTGAAGCCAGAAGGAGGCTAGTATCAGCTACATTTATGCTTATACTAGACTATGGAGATATTTTATATTTGAATGCTTCCGCTCAGTGTTTGAGATCAATTGACACCCTTTACCATGGAGCTTTGAGATTTATTTTAAACTGCAAAACCCTTACACACCACTGCACTTTGTATACCAGGGTTGGCTGGCCTATACTTTTATTTACAAAGCCATTTTGGGTTTACTACCATTTTATTTGGGCATTTTTATTGTTCAGAAATGTGGTGGGTACACTCTTCGTTCACAGGATTTATCCTGCTAACTGTTCCAAATGTCAGAACTGAATTTGGTAAAAGGGTTTTTATGTACTCTGCGCCATCGGCTTGGAATGCCTTACAAAATACTTTTAAACTGGAAGAACTTTGGAGTTCCCGATTGATGTTTTTAAATCATTGATGAATGATTTTGAGGCTGATTCCCTGACCTGTCAATGTATTTAAATATATATTTTATGATTTTGTTATACTCTTGTGAATTCTATGTTTTTTTACTAGATTACCTGTAGTTTTTCTTGTTGTTGTCTGTAAATGTGTAATGACTTTGTGCTGCCTATCTTGGCAAGGACGCTCTTGAAAAATAGATTTCAAATCTCAATGAGCCCTTCCTCGTTAAATAAAGGTTAAATAAATAAATACATATGTTCACTCTGAGAATAGGAGAGAAGAGAGTCATGATATAGTACGGTTTTATAGAGTTCTAGAGTTGTTTATAGAGTTCTAGTTATAATTATGATCACTTCACGACAGTGAAACCTGGAGCTGTTGGCTTCCTTCCTTGCCATCAGGTGTTTTAAATGATGTCTTCTCCATGAGGCCTCTTACACGCTCCAGCCATCCTGGGGAGGTTTCATTGGACAGATTGGGAGTCTGGCTACCAACCCATGTCAGCCAGCATCATGCCAGGATCATGCCAACCAGAAACCATTGATAGTCCAAGACAGACACCTGTTCCAGAGACCACAGCCACAGTCATGCCACTAAACTGCAATGGTCTACAAATAATAAATAGGCCGATAGACAGGAGGATAGTAGATAAATAACTCCACATAGTTTTCCAAATGGGGAAAATGCAGTAAAATGTCATTTTAAGCAATTTCTTCCATTTTTATATCCTGTTTTGTTATCCTGTTTTACATCCTGTTTTTATACCCTCCTTTAATATTGTGTTTTATATCCTGTTTTTTATATTGTTTTACATCCTGCTTTTAAACCCTGTTTTTATGTAATATTTTTACATCCTGTTTTTAAATCCTGTTTTTATATCCTGTTTTTAATATATTATTTTTACACAACATTTTTATAAACTGTATATTGCTTTTATAATAATTTCATATACTGTTTTTAATCCAGTTTTTATATCCACCTTTTATATCCACCTTTTATATCCTGTTTCATCTCCTGTTTTATATCGTGTTTTTATATAATGCATTTATAACCAGTATTTATATCCTGTTTTTATATAATGCATTTATAACCAGTATTTATATCCTGTTTTTATATAATGCATTTATAACCAGTATTTATATCCTGTTTTTATATAATGCATTTATAACCAGTATTTATATCCTGTTTTTATATAATGCATTTATAACCAGTATTTATATCCTGTTTTTATATAATGCATTTATAACCAGTATTTATATCCTGTTTTTATATAATGCATTTATAACCAGTTTTTATATCCTGTTTTAATATGCTGTCTTTACAATCTGTTTTAATATGCTGTCTTTACAATCTGATTTAATATGCTGTCTTTACAATCTGATTTAATATGCTGTCTTTACAATCTGTTTTAATATGCTGTCTTTACAATCTGTTTTAATATGCTGTCTTTACAATCTGTTTTAATATGCTGTCTTTACAATCTGTTTTTATCCTGTTTCAATACACTGTTATCATATTTTTTTAAATTTTATTTCACCTTTATTTAACCAGGTAGGCTAGTTGAGAACAAGTTCTCATTTGCAACTGCCACCTGGCCAAGATAAAGCATAGCAGTGTGAACAGACAACACAGAGTTACACATGGAGTAAACAATTAACAAGTCAATAACACAGTAGAGAAAAAAAGGGGAGTCTATATATTGTGTGCAAAAGGCATGAGGAGGTAGGCGAATAATTACAATTTTGCAGATTAACACTGGAGTGATAAATGATCAGATGGTCATGTACAGGTAGAGATATTGGTGTGCAAAAGAGCAGAAAAGTAAATAAATGAAAACAGTATGGGGATGAGGTAGGTAAAAATGGGTGGGCTATTTACCGATAGACTATGTACAGCTGCAGCGATTGGTTAGCTGCTCAGATAGCAGATGTTTGAAGTTGGTGAGGGAGATAAAAGTCTCCAACTTCAGCGATTTTTGCAATTCGTTCCAGTCACAGGCAGCAGAGAACTGGAACGAAAGGCGGCCAAATGAGGTGTTGGCTTTAGGGATGATCAGTGAGATACACCTGCTGGAGCGCGTGCTACGGGTGGGTGTTGCCATCGTGACCAGTGAACTGAGATAAGGCGGAGCTTTACCTAGCATGGACTTGTAGATGACCTGGAGCCAGTGGGTCAGTATCCTGTTTTAATAAACTGTTTTTATAAACTGCTTTTAAAAACTGTTTTTATATCCTGTTTTTATATCCTATTTTTATATCCTGTTTTAAAATATTGCTTTTACACACTCTCGTGTCTTTACTATCATTAAATTGAAGACTTAGTTTTATCAAAGATTCTCTGTAATTAGTATTACGCGATCAAACTGATTAATCATGTAACCATAATTAACTAGGAAGTCGGGGCACCAAGGAAAATATTCAGATTACAAAGTTATCATTTCCTAAAATAGCTTTTCAATATTTTCATATCTGATCCATAGTCTTCTGATTAATGAATGATTTACTTTACCTCACGTTAGTCTCATTCCAAACATCGTAAATTGTTGGTTATCTGCACGAAACCAGTCTTCACCAAGTCTTCACCATGAGTCACCCATACATCAATTGTCTTAAATCATTTATTTATTACAAACTAAGTAATTCACAGAAATGCATAAACAAACAAGGTAAATATGGTTACAAGAAATGATAGGGGAATGTGCCCTAGTGGGCTGAACCGGCATCGCGGCTTGGTGGACAAAAGGGGGAGTCAGCTGAGAAGTCACTACAGAGTGGTAATTATAACAATTGAAATGCTAATCCTTTGCTCATGAACGCTCACTCATTCGGGAACAATTGCAATCAATATATATATTTACGCTCAGTGTGTCGTCTTGATCGCTGTTGAAAAGTTTGTTTCTGTTGGAGAGATTTGTCCTCTCTCTCTCGCTCTCTCTCTCTTGGTTAGAGGGGATAGTTCAGAGTGACATTCATTCATTTGTTATAGAATGGGTGTTTCGGTGGTTGTCGTTCTTCGCGTTCAATGATACCGAATTCCTAGCTGCTGACTAGTAATTAATATCAAAGACTTATTCTGTCTGTATCGATAGTCTAAGAGTTTAACCACGTGGTATGGTTAAAAGATTCAGCAATTGTCTGCAACCTTCGTCCCCTCCTAATGGAGGAAAACATGGTCTGGTGATAATTTCTCAAAGTTGGGTTTATTCGGATTTGCAGAAAAGGGCTGTCCCAGGACGTCTGACCCTAACTGGGCTCAGGGTCCTCTGATTTAGTTAAATTAAAAAAGGGAATTGGAGTTTCCTTCATTAAACAGTCGAAAATCACATTGTAAAATTGTGTAAACAGTATCATACTCACTCATTCATCTTATACAGCAATTAGATGTAAACCTCATATCTGAGGCTATTATATAAACAGTGTTATGGTAATGTGGCCACACCGTCTACCATGAGCTTCCCCAAGTTGTAACAAACGGACCAGTTCGTAGCTGGATTCTTCACCGATATTTTATACTTTCTCCGGAACATGAAATTTGTTCAGACCTCAAGTTCTGTGAGATGGAAGAAATTCCTTTGTTCTCTATGAAAATTCACTCTGTCTCTTATACTGTGTGGCCATGAGGCAGGTGTTCTCCTCAGGAATTTACGACCTCTCTCTGACCACAGCCGCCTAGTGGAAGGAGGCAGGGGGGGACAGGGAGAGGGGGATAGGGCTTGCTGAACCCAAAGAGGGCAACGTCATGACAAGACCCAAATCTATCCTACCCTGACTTTCTGAGGTCTTCGAAAGCCAAGTTAACAATCAGATCACCGACCATTTTTAATCCCAAAGTACCTTCTCTGCAATGCAATCTGGTTTCCGAACTGGTCATGGGTGCACCTCAGCCACGCTCAAGGTCCTAAACGATATCATAACCTCCATCGATAAGAGACAATAATGTGCAGCTGTATTCATAGACCTGGCCAAGGCTTTCAACTCTGTCAATCACATCATTTTTATCGGCAGACTCAGCAGCCTTGGTTTCTCAAATGACTGCCTCGTCTGGTTCACCAACAACTTCTCAGGCAGAGTTCAGTGTGTCAAATCGGAGGGCCTGTTGTCCGGACTTCTGGCAGTCTCTATGGGGGTGCCACAGGGTTCAATTCTCGGGCTGACACTTTTCTCTGTATACATCAATGATGTTGCTCTTGCTGCTGGTGATTCTCTGATCCACCTCTACGCAAACGACACCATTAAGTAGACTTCTGGCCCTTCTTCGGACACTGTGTTAACTAACCTTCAGACATGCTTCAATGCCATAACACTCTCCTTCCGTGGCCTCCAACTGCTCTGAAATGCAAGTAAAACTAAATACATGCTCTTCAACCGATCACTACCAGCACCTGCCCGCCCATCCAGAATCACTACTCTGGACGGCTCTGACTTAGAATATGTGGACATCTTCAAATACCTTTGTGTCTGGTTATACTGTAAACTCTCCTTCCAGACTAACAGTAAGCATCTCCAATCCAAAAATACATCTGGAATCAGCTTCCTATTTTGCAACATAGCATCCTTCACTCATGCTGCCAAACATACCCTCGTAAATCTGACCATCCTCCCGATCCTTGACTTCGGCGATGTCATTTACAAAATAGCCTCCAACCCTCCACTCGGTAAATTGGATGCAGTCTGTCACAGTGCCATCTGTTTTGCCACCAAAGCCCCATATACTACCCACCACTGCGACCTGTATGCTCTCGTTGGCTGGGCCTCACTTCGTAGTCGTCACCAAACCCACTGACTCCAGGTCAACTATAAGTCTTTGCTAGGTAAAGCCCTGCCTTATCTCAGCTCACTGGTCACCATAACAGCACCCACCCGTAGCACGTGCTCCAGCAGGTATATTTCACTGGTCACCCCCAAAGCCAATTCCTACTTTGGCCGCCTTTCCTTCCAGTTCTCTGCTGCCAATGACTACAACAAATTGCAAAAATCACTGAAGCTTGAGACTCATATCTCACTCATTAACTTTAAGCACCAGCTGTCAGAGCAGCTCACAGATAACTGCACCTGTACTTAGCCCATCTGTAAATTGCCCATCCAACTACCTCATCCCCATACTGTTATTAGAAATGTTTTGCTCCTTTTGCAGCCCAGTATCTCTACTTGAAATATTCATCTTCTGCACATCTATCACACCAGTTTTTAATTATTTCACCACCACGGCCTATTGATTGCCTTACTTCCCTCATCTTACCCCATTTTGCACACACTGTATATAGACTTTTTCCCTATTGTGTTATTGACTGTATGTTTGTTAATTCCATGTGTACCTCTTAGTTGTTTGTGTCACACTGCTTTGCTTTATCTTGGCCAGGTCACAGTTGTAAATGAGAACTTGTTCTCAACTAGCCTACCTGGTGAAATAAATGTGAATTTTTTTCAATTACCATACCGTTTTTGTATCCTGTTTTCAATTCCTTTTTAAATAAATGTTTTCATATCTAGAATGTATATCCATATACTGTTTTTATATACTGTTTTTATAAACAGTTTTTTTTATCCTGTTTTTAAATCCAGTTTTTATATCCCAGTTTTAATATCCTGTTTTAATATACTGTTTTCATATACTGTCTTTATAATCTGTTTTAATATCCTGTTTTATAAACTGTTTTAATTTCCAGTTTTTATATCCTGTTTATTTCCAGGTTTTATATCCTGCTTTGATATCACATTTTTATATCCAGTTTTTGTATCCTGTTTTAATATACTGTTTTAATATCCTGTTTTAATATACTGTTTTAATATCCTGTTTTAATATACTGTTTTATAAACTGTTTTAGCTTAACAAATTCTTCAGGATTGGTGGGTCCCCTGCGGGACAATTGAACTAACTAAGCTAATGCGATTAACATGAGGTTGTAAGTAACAAGAACATTTCCCAGGACATAGACATATCTGATATGGGCAGGAAGCTTAGATTATTGTTAATCTAACTGCACTGTCGAATTTACAGTAGCTATTACAGTGAAAGAATACCATGCTATTGTTTGAGGAAAGTGTACAGTTTTGAACATGAAACATTTTTAAAAAACAAATTAGGCACATTTTGGCAGTTTTGATATAACATTTTGAACAGAAATCCAATGATTCATTGGATCAGTCTAACAGTTTGCACATACACTGCTGCCATCTTGTGGCCAAATTCTAAATTGCACCTAATACATTATAACGTTTCTCTTGCATTTCAAATACAATGGTACAAAAAAATACATTTTTGTCTTTGTATTATCCGTTACCAGATCTAATGTGTTATATTCTCCTACATTCCTTTCACATTTCCACAAACTTAAAAGTGTTTCCTTTCAAATGGTACTAATAATATGCTTATCCTTGCTTGAGGGCCTGAGCTTTTTTTTAAATGGCGCCGGAAGAAATGGCAGCAGTTTTACTGGCGCCCAATCAATTCTGCTATTATGTTTTTTTTCTCGCGTTATTTGTAACTTATTTTGTACATAATGTTTCTGCAACCGTATCTTATGGCAGAAAAGAGAATCTGGATATCAGGACAGCGATCACTCACCTCGGATTAGGCTAAGATTTTTTTCTACAACAAGGACAACGCACAAGACATTCTCCAAACACCCCACAGGGCTGACATCCCAGTTATTTGCTAGAGGAAGCGATGCAGGCACAGATGAGCCGGATGAGGAGGTACAGGTACAGAAGAGCCGGATGCCTGGTCAGGACCCGGAGAAGGCGACTGGGAAGCTGCCGTTACCGTCAATAATACTCGCCAAAGTGCAATCATGAATTAGACGAGGTCCGATCACGAATATCCTACCAACGGGACATCAAAAACTGTAATATCCTATGTTTCACGGAATCATGGCTGAATGACGACATGGATATTCAGCTAGAGGGATACACGCTGCACCGACAAGATAGAACAGCACACTCCGGTAAGACGATGGGGGTTGGTCTGTGCATATTTGTAAACAACAGCTGGTGCACAAAATCTAAGGAAGTCTCTAGATTATGCTCGCCTTAAGTAGAGTATATTGTGATAAATTGCAGGCCACACTACTTGCCTAGAGAGTTTTCAGCCATACTTTTCGTGGCTGTTTATTTACCACCACAGACAGATGCTGGCACTAACACCGCACTCAGTCAGCTGTATAAGGAAATAAGCAAACAGGAAACCACTCACCCGGAAACTTAAATCAGTTCTACCAAATTTCTATCAACGTGTTAAATGTAAAACCAGACGGAAAAAAATTCTAGATCACATGTACTCCACACACAGAGACGTGTACAAAGCTCTCCCTTGCCCTCCATTTGGCAAATCCGACAACAACTAGCATGAAGCACCAGTGACTCGGTCTATAAAAAAGTGGTCAGAGGAAGCAAATGCTAAACTACAGGACTGTTTTGCTATCACAGACTGGAACATGTTCCGGGAGTCATCCGATGGCATTGGGGAGTACACCACATCAGTCACTGGCTTTATTAATAAGTGCATTGAGGACGTCGTCCCTACAGTGACTGTACGTAATTACCCCCCTAACCAGAAGCCATGGATTACAGGCAACATTTGCACTAAGCTAAAGGGTAGAGCTGCCGCTTTCAAGGTGCGGGACTCTAACCCGGAAGCGTATAAGAAATCCTATGCCCTGCGACGAACCATCAAACAGGCAAAGCGTCAATACAGGGTTAAGATTGAATCATACTACACCAGCTCCGACGCTCATCTTATGTGGCAGGGCTTGTAAACTATTACAGACTACAAAGGGAAGCACAGCCGCGAGCTGGCCAGTGACACAAGCCTACCAGATGAGCTAAATCACTTCTATGCTTGCTTCAAGGCAAGCAACACTGAGGCATGCATGACAGCATTAGATGTTCCGGACGACTGTGTGATCACGCAAGACCTTTAAACAGGCCAACATACACAAGGCTGCGGGGCCAGACAGATTACCAGGACGTGTGCTCCAGGCATGTGCTGACCAACTGGCAGGTGACTTCACTGACATTTTCAACATGTCCCTGATTGAGTCTGTAACATCAACACCATTATCCCAGAAACCCTCGACCCACTCCAATTTGCCTACCGCCCAAACAGATCCATAGATGATGCATTCTCTATTGCACTCCACACTGCCCTTTCCCACGTGGACAAAAGGAACACTTATTTGAGAATGCTATTCATTGACTACAGCTCAGCATTCTACACCATAGTGCCCTCAAAACTCATCACTAAGCTAAGGTTCCTGGGACTAAACACCTCCCTCTGCAACTGGATTCTGGACATCCTGACGGGCCGCCCCCAGGTGGTGAGGGTAGGTAGCAACACATCTGCCATGCTGATCCTCAACACTGGAGTTCCCCAGGGGTACATGCATCAGTCCCCTCCTGTACAACCTGTTCACCCACGAATGCATGGCCAGACACGACTCCAACACCATCATTAAGTTTGCAGACTACACAACAGTGGCAGGCCTGATCACAGACAATGACGAGACAGCCTATAGGGAGGAGGTCAGAGACCTGGCCGGGTGGTGCCCGAATAACAACCTATCCTTCAACGTAACCTAGACTAAGGAGATGACTACAGGAAAAGGAGGACTGAGCACAACCCCATTCTCATCGACGGGGCTGTAATGGAGCAGGTTGAGAGCTTCAAGTTCCTTGGTGTCCACATCAACAACAGACTAGAATGTTCCAAACACACCTAGACAGTCGTGAAGAGGGCATGACAAAGCCTATTCCCCCTCAGGAAACTAAAAAGATTTGGCATGGGTCCTGAGATCCTCAAAAGGTTCTACAGCTGCAACATCGAGAGCATCCTGACTGGTTGCATCAATGCCTGGTACAGCAATTGCTCGGTCTCTGACCGCAAGGCACTACAGAGGGTAGTGGGTACGGCCCAGTACATTAATGGGGCTAAGCTGCCTGCCATCCAGGACCTCTACACCAGGCAGTGTCAGAGGAAGGCCATAAAAATTGTCAAAGACCCCAGCCACCCCAGTCATAGACTGTTCTCTCTACTACGGCATGGCAAGCGATACCGGAGTGCCAAGTCTAGGACAAAAAGGCATTTCAACAGTTTTTACCCCAAAGCCATGAGACTCCTGAACAGGTAATCAAATGGCTACCCAGACTTTGCATTGTGTGTGTCCCCAAAGCCTCTTTTTATGCTGCTGCTACTCTCTGTTTATCATATATGCATAGCCACTTTAACTATACATTCATGTACATTCAGTACTACCTCAATTGTGCCGACAAACCAGTGCTCCCCCACATTGGCTAACCGGGCTATCTGCATTGTGTCCCGCCACCCACCACCTGCCAAAAACATACAACATAATAAAATCCATGTACTCTGTTCATCATATATGCATAGTCACTTTAACCATATCTACATGTACATACTACCTCAATGAGCCTGACTAACCAGTGTCTGTATGCAGCCTCGCTACTGTATATAGCCTCGCTACTGTATATAGCCTCTCTACTGTATGTAGCCTTGCTACTGTATATAGCCTCTCTACTGTATATAGACTGTCTTTTTACTGTTGTTTTATTTCTTTACTTACCTATTGTTCACCTAATACCTTTTTTGCACTACTGGTTAGAGGCTGTAGGTAAGAATTTCAATGTAAGGTCTACACACCTGTTGTATTCGGCGCACATGACAAATAAACTTTAATTTGATTTGAGCTACAGGCAGTCAAATTAGGGTATGTAATTTTGGGCGAGAATTGAAAAAAAGGGGCCGATCCTTAAGAGCTTTTAAGCATCACACTCTTCAACATATATATCAAGAAATTGGCGAGGGCACTAGAAAAGACTGCAGCACCCGGCCTCTCCCTACGAGAATCTGAAGTCAAATGTCTACTGTTTGCTGATGATCTGGTGCTTCTGTCCCCAACCAAGGAGGGCCTACAGCAGCACCTAGATCTTCTGCACAGATTCTGTTAGACCTGGACCCTGACAGTAAATCTCAGTAAGACCAAAATAATGGTGTTCCAGAAAAGGTCCAGTTGCCATGACCACAAATGCAAATTCCATCTAGACACCGTTGCCCTAGAGCACACGGAATACTATACATACCTCGGCCTAAACATTAGCGCCACAGGTAACTTCCACAAAGCTGTGAACAATCTGAGAGACAAGGCAAGAAGGGCCTCCTATGCCATCAAAAGCAACATACAATTCGACATACCAATTAGGATCTGGCTAAAAATACTTGAATCAGTTCTGGAACCCACTGCCCTTCATGGTTGTGAGATCTGGGGTCCGCTCACCAACCAAGATTTCACAAAATGGGACAAACACCAAATTGAGACTCTGCATGCATAATTCTGCAAAATTTGAACGACATAAAACACAAGATAATACATGCAGAGCAGAATAAGGCCGATACCCGCTAATTATCAAAATCCAGAAAGGAGACGTTAAATTCTACAACCACCTAAAAGATAGCGATTCCCAAACCTTCCATAACAAAGCCACCACCTACAGAGAGTCCTGGGGTTATATTCACAAACACAAACAGACCCCACAGAGCCCCAGGACAGCAGCACAATTAGACCCAACCAAACATGAGAAAACAAAAATATAATTACACATTGGAAAGAATTTACAAAAATACTGAGCAAACTAGAACACTATTTGGCCCTAAACAGAGAGTACAAAGTGGCAGAATACCTGACCACTGTGAAAGCTTTGACTATGTACAGACTCAGTGAGCATAGCCTTGCTATTGAGAAAGGCCGCCGTAGGCAGACCTGGCTCTCAGGAGAAGACAGGCTATGTGCACACTGCCCACAAAATGAGGTGGAAACTGAGCTGCACTTCCTAACCTCCTGACAAATGTATGACCATATTAGAGACATATTTCCCTCAGTTTACACAGATCCACAAAGAATCAGAAAACAAATCCAATTTTGATAAACTCCCATATCTATTGGGTGAAATATCACATCACAGCAGCAAGATTTGCGACCTGTTGCCACAAGAAAAGGGCAATCAGTGAATAACAAACACCATTGTAAATACAACCCATATTTATGTTTATTTATTTTCCCTTTTGTACTTTAACTATTTGCACATCGTTACAACACTGTATATATACATAATATGACATTAGAAATATCTCTATTCCTTTTTTACTGGTTATTTCACTTTTGTTTATCCATTTCACTTGCTTTGGCAATGTAAACATATGTTTCCCATGCCAACAAAGCCCTTTGAATTGTATTGAATTGAATTGAGAGAGAGAGAGAGAGAGACAGTGAGACAAAGAGAGAGAGAGACAGAGAGACAAGGGGAGAGAGGCAGACACAGTGAGAGAGACAGAGAGTCAGAGAAAGAGAGAGAGAGAGGCCCTTGTGCTAGATGAATGCTCTTTTTCCTTTTCTGTTTCTCCTTGTCCCACTCTCCTCTCTCTCCTCTCCTCTCCTCTCCTCTCCTCTCCTCTCCTCTCCTCTCTCTCTCCTCTCCTCTCCTCTCCTCTCCTCTCCTCTCCTCTCCTCTCCTCCTCTCCTCTCCTCTCTCCTCTCCTCTCTCTCTCCTCTCCTCTCTCCTTGTTCTCTCCCCTCTCCTCCCCCTCTCCTTCTCATCTCCTGTTATTCTCCTCTCCTTCTCTTTCTCCTTGCCCTCTCCTCTCCTCTCCTTTCCTCTCCTCTCCTTCACCACTCCCTCTCCTCTCCTTCCCCTCTCACCTCTCCTTCTCCCCTCCCATACCCTCTCCTTCTCCTCTCCTTCTCCTCTCCTCCTCTCCACTCTACTCCATCTGCTTTCAATTTCCCCGGCATGTATGACAAACAAAAAATACATTCCAAACTACGGTCCCCACTAACCCCAACTCCCCCCCCTCCAAGCTTTCCCCCCCCACCCCCGTTTTTCTTTTGGCAGGATGGCTCGTGTCTCACATTTAATCATGATGACTTTGCCAGACAGTGAGACCCAGGCAGAAAGAGAGGGGGAGGGAGGGAGTGAGAGAGGGAGAGGTGGAGCAATGCAAAGTGGGCCTGAATGAAGCAGGCCATTCATAGGGGGAGCAGGCCGCAAGGAACATGATCAGGAGAGGCAGGCTGGCAGGCAAAGAGAGAAAAAGATTGTGACACAGATAGGAAGAAGAGGAAGAAGATGATAAAAAATGAAGGATCTTAAATGGTTCTTCCTCAGCTCTTAAGGAAAGTTGGAAAACTGTCATTTTTTAAAACTTGTATTTTTTCAGGGGAATGCATAATTGAGACCAGGGTATGATTCCCAATGGTGCCCTGCGAAAAAACAGCTCAAAACACCAATAATAGAGCCAAAATAAACTACAAGATACGACAGCTACACCACATCAACACTAATAAACCAGGACAATCAACCCAGACAGTTACAGACCACATCAACACTAATAAACCAGGACAATCAACCCAGACAGTTACAGACCACATCAACACTAATAAACCAGGACAATCAACCCAGACAGTTACAGACCACATCAACACTAATAAACCAGGACAATCAACCCAGACAGTTACAGACCACATCAACACTAATAAACCAGGACAATCAACCCAGACAGTTACAGACCACATCAACACTAATAAACCAGGACAATCAACCCAGACAGTTACAGACCACATCAACACTAATAAACCAGGACAATCAACCCAGACAGTTACAGACCACATCAACACTAATAAACCAGGACAATCAACCCAGACAGTTACAGACCACATCAACACTAATAAACCAGGACAATCAACCCAGACAGTTACAGACCACATCAACACTAATAAACCAGGACAATCAACCCAGACAGTTACAGACCACATCAACACTAATAAACCAGGACAATCAACCCAGACAGTTACAGGCCTCTGTGTATTCTTTCCTCATCAGTGTCTTAAACTGCCATATTGGCACCAGGGATTTAAGATGTTATGAGGTTTGTCCATTATTCAAACATGGGTGGCGTTAAATCTAAAGGCTGATTTACCTAGGTTGGTACCTGAAGAGTTAACATGTGATTGTGTCGGTCACCCCATATATTTATGCAGCTTTGGTTGATAAACGTGGCATCTACAGTTCTTCAGAATTACCAAATGTTTCTTTATATGTCTGGAAGCCTGCACGTGTCCCTTTCATACACATAGCACACAGGACATTGGCCAGTGTTAACTAGTGTACATTCTTACAGTGTAACATTTATAGTGTTGATTCAGGAGTTAAATCAACACTGTAAAGTGATGTAAAAGCACCCCAGTGTTGGTGTTAATTACCAGGAATTCTGCCTCCAACGTCATTTTGGACAATTTGACAGTACGTCCAACCGGCCACACAGATATATACCAGACGATCTCGTAGGTGAAGAAGCCGGATGGGGAGGTCCTGAGCTGGTGTGGTTACATGTTGATTTTTAGAATTGTTTGTTTCAATATTTCTGATGCTATCTACATGGATGTATGCAAAGGAGATTTGTCGCGCTACATGAGGCAAATGTTTGTCACAAAAGTTACTGACTGGTTTTCTGATCCACGCCCCTACCTTAAGGTATCTGTGACTAACACATGCATCTCTGTATTCCCAGTCATGTAAAATCCATAGATTTTGGGCCTAATTCATTTATTTTAATTGACTGATTTCCTTATATGAACAGTAACTCAGTAAACTCTTTTAAAATGTTGCATGTTGTGTTTATATATTTTTTCAGTGTAGTAAGGAACTGCTCATACCTGGTTGTCTAGTTCTAAGCCCTCCACAGAGTGAGTTTGACACCCTCTGTCCAATGGCATCGCTCTCTTATTTGGTTCCAACTTGCACATTTATTTTTAGGAGTGTACTGGCAGTTCTACTCCCTCCAAGAGGGTCGTTACCACTGTAGCCAAAGATGTGTTCAGTTCAGTCCATAGTATCAAGCCATGGTTGAAGGAAGAAAAACAGTATATGGAAAACTCTGTGGGCTATTAGGACCGCAGCCCTCCTGGCAAGACAACAGATGGACAGAGGACACTGGAGCTAACAGCAAACCATCCTCCAATGGAGAGTAAACTGTAGGGCTGTGGGACACCACTTTCCCTTTATAAAGCAATGTCAAAAGTACTACACTATACAGGGCCTTGGTCAAAAGTAGTACACTATACAGGGCTCTGGTCAAAAGTACTACACTATACAGGGCCTGGTCAAAAGTTGAACACTATACAGGGCCCTGGTCAAAAGCACTACACTATACAGGGCCCTGGTCAAAAGTACTACACTATACAGGGCCCTGGTCAAAAGTACTACACTATACAGGGCCCTGGTCAAAAGTAGTACACTATACAGGGCCTGGTCAAAAGTACTACACTATACAGGGCCTTGGTCAAAAGTACTACACTATACAGGGCCCTGGTCAAAAGTAGCACACTATACAGGGCCTGGTCAAAAGTAGTACACTATACAGGGCCTGGTCAAAAGTAGTACACTATACAGGGCCCTGGTCAAAAGTATTACACTATACAGGGCCCTGGTCAAAAGTAGTACACTATACAGGGCTTTGGTCAAAAGTAGTACACTATACAGGGCCTTGGTCAAAAGTAGTACACTATACAGGGCTTTGGTCAAAAGTAGTACACTATACAGGGCCTTGGTCAAAAGTAGTACACTATACAGGGCCTTGGTGAAAAGTACTACACTATACAGGGCCCTGGTGAAAAGTACGACAGGGAATATGATGTAATACAGTTGCCTGAAACTAATAGTTTACAGGCCACATCAGGACTTCAATTCACAGCATGCTGGCTTGCAAAGTGATGTGGTATTTGTATTCACCCATAACCTACATTCAGAATGACTGACAGGGTTGGTACCCATAAGGTACACATGGAGGTTCCATAAGGTACACATGGAGGTTCCATAAGGTACACATGAAGGTTCCATAAGGTACACATGGAGGTTCCATAAGGTACACATGGAGGTTCCATAAGGTACACATGAAGGTTCCATAATGTACCATAATGTTCCATAAGGTACACATGAAGGTTCCATAAGGTACACATGAAGGTTCCATAAGGTACACATGGAGGTTCCATAAGGTACATATGAAGGTTCCATAAGGTACCATAAGGTTCCATAAGGTGCACATGAAGGTTCCATAAGGTACCCATAAGGTACACATGAAGGTTCCATAAGGTACCATATGGTTCCATAAGGTACACATGAAGGTTCCATAAGGTACACATGAAGGTTCCATAATGTACCATAATGTTCCATAAGGTACACATGAAGGTTCCATAAGGTACACATGAAGGTTCCATAAGGTACATATGAAGGTTCCATAAGGTACCATAAGGTTCCATAAGGTGCACATGAAGGTTCCATAAGGTACCCATAAGGTACACATGAAGGTTCCATAAGGTTCCATAAGGTACACATGAAGGTTCCATAAGGTACACATGAAGGTTCCATAAGGTACCATAATGTTCCATAAGGTACCATAAGGTTCCATAAGGTACCATAATGTTCCATACGGTACCATAACATTCCATAAGGTACCATAAGGTTCCATAAGGTACACATGAAGGTTCCATAAGGTACCATAATGTTCCATAAGGTACACTAATGTTCCATAAGGTACACATGAAGGTTCCATAATGTACCAGAAGGTTCCATAAGGTACACATGAAGGTTCCATAAGGTACACATGAAGGTTCCATGAGGTACACATGAAAGTTCCAAAAGGTACACAGGAAGGTTCCATAAGGTACACATGAAGGTTCCATAAGGTACACATGAAGGCTCCATAAGGTTCCATAAGGTACACATGAAGGTTACCATAAGGTACCATAAGGTACACATGAATGTTCCATAAGGTACACATGAAGGTTACCATAAGGTACACATGAAGGTTCCATAAGGTACACATGAAGGTTCCATAAGGTACACATGAAGGTTCAATAAGGTACACATGAAGGTTCCCATAAGGTACACGTGAAGGTTCCCATAAGGTACACATGAAGGTTCCATAAGTTACATTTGAAGGTTACATAAGGTACACATGAAGGTTCCATAAGGTACAGATGAAGGTTCCATAAGGTACACATGAAGGTTCCCATAAGGTACACATGAAGGTTCCATAAGGTACAGATGAAGGTTCCATAAGGTTCCATAAGGTACACATGAAGGTTCCATAAGGTACACATGAAGGTTCCATACGGTACACATGAAGGTTCCATGAGGTACACATGAAGGTTCCATAAGGTACACATGAAGGTTACCATAAGGTACCATAATGTTCCAAAAGGTACACATGAAGGTTACCAAAAGGTACACATGAAGCTTCCATAAGGTACACATGAAGGTTCCATAAGGTACACAGGAAGGTTCCATAAGGTACACATGAAGGTTCCATACGGTACACATGAAGGTTCCATGAGGTACACATGAAGGTTCCATAAGGTACACATGAAGGTTACCATAAGGTACCATAATGTTCCAAAAGGTACACATGAAGGTTACCAAAAGGTACACATGAAGCTTCCATAAGGTACACATGAAGGTCCCATAAGGTGCCATAAGGTTCCATAAGGTACACATGAAGGTTCCATAAGGTACACATGAAGGTTACATAAGGTACACATGAAGGTTCCATAAGGTACAAATGAAGGTTCCATAAGGTGCCATAATGTTCCATAACGTACACATGAAGGTTACCATAAGATACATATGAAGGTTCCATAACGTACACATGGAGGTTCCATAAGGTACACATGAAAGTTCCTTAAGGTACCATAATGTTCCATAAGGTACACATGAATGTTACCATAAGGTACACATTAAGGTTCCATAAGGTACACATGGAGGTTATTATTAGGTACACATGAATGTTACCATAAGGTACACATTAAGGTTCCATAAGGTACACATGGAGGTTATTATTAGGTACACATGAAGGTTCCATAAGGTACATATGAAGGTTCCCATAAGGTACATATGAAGGTTCCCATAAGGTACATGTGAAGGTTACCTTAAGGTACACATGAAAGTTCCATAAGGTACACATGAATGTTCCATAAAGTACCATGCGGTTCCATAAGGTACACATGAAGGTTACCATAAGGTACCATAATGTTCCATAAGGTACACATGAAGGTTCCATAAGGTACACATGAAGGTTCCATAAGGTACACATGAAAGTTCCATAAGGTACACATAAAGGTTCCATAAGGTTCCATTAGGTACCATAATGTTCAATAAGGTACCATACGGTTCCATAAGGTACACATGAAGGTTCCATAAGGTACACATGAAAGTTCCATAAGGTACACATAAAGGTTCCATAAGGTACCATGCGGTTCCATAAGGTACACATGAAGGTTACCATAAGGTACCATAATGTTCCATAAGGTACACATGAAGGCTCCATAAGGTTCCATAAGGTACACATGAAGGTTACCATAAGGTACCATAAGGTACACATGAATGTTCCATAAGGTACACATGAAGGTTACCATAAGGTACACATGAAGGTTCCATAAGGTACACATGAAGGTTCCATAAGGTACCATAAGGTACACATGAAGGTTCAATAAGGTACACATGAAGGTTCCCATAAGGTACACGTGAAGGTTCCCATAAGGTACACATGAAGGTTCCATAAGTTACATTTGAAGGTTACATAAGGTACACATGAAGGTTCCATAAGGTACAGATGAAGGTTCCATAAGGTACACATGAAGGTTCCCATAAGGTACACATGAAGGTTCCATAAGGTACAGATGAAGGTTCCATAAGGTTCCATAAGGTACACATGAAGGTTCCATAAGGTACACATGAAGGTTCCATACGGTACACATGAAGGTTCCATGAGGTACACATGAAGGTTCCATAAGGTACACATGAAGGTTACCATAAGGTACCATAATGTTCCAAAAGGTACACATGAAGGTTACCAAAAGGTACACATGAAGCTTCCATAAGGTACACATGAAGGTTCCATAAGGTACACAGGAAGGTTCCATAAGGTACACATGAAGGTTCCATACGGTACACATGAAGGTTCCATGAGGTACACATGAAGGTTCCATAAGGTACACATGAAGGTTACCATAAGGTACCATAATGTTCCAAAAGGTACACATGAAGGTTACCAAAAGGTACACATGAAGCTTCCATAAGGTACACATGAAGGTCCCATAAGGTGCCATAAGGTTCCATAAGGTACACATGAAGGTTCCATAAGGTACACATGAAGGTTACATAAGGTACACATGAAGGTTCCATAAGGTACAAATGAAGGTTCCATAAGGTGCCATAATGTTCCATAACGTACACATGAAGGTTACCATAAGATACATATGAAGGTTCCATAACGTACACATGGAGGTTCCATAAGGTACACATGAAAGTTCCTTAAGGTACCATAATGTTCCATAAGGTACACATGAATGTTACCATAAGGTACACATTAAGGTTCCATAAGGTACACATGGAGGTTATTATTAGGTACACATGAAGGTTCCATAAGGTACATATGAAGGTTCCCATAAGGTACATATGAAGGTTATTATTAGGTACACATGAAGGTTCCATAAGGTACATATGAAGGTTCCCATAAGGTACATATGAAGGTTCCCATAAGGTACATGTGAAGGTTACCTTAAGGTACACATGAAAGTTCCATAAGGTACACATGAATGTTCCATAAAGTACCATGCGGTTCCATAAGGTACACATGAAGGTTACCATAAGGTACCATAATGTTCCATAAGGTACACATGAAGGTTCCATAAGGTACACATGAAGGTTCCATAAGGTACACATGAAAGTTCCATAAGGTACACATAAAGGTTCCATAAGGTACCATGCGGTTCCATAAGGTACACATGAAGGTTACCATAAGGTACCATAATGTTCCATAAGGTACACATGAAGGTTCCATAAGGTACACATGAAGGTTCCCATAAGGTACACATGAAGGTTCCATAAGGTACCATCATGTTCCATAAGGTACACATAAGCAATATTTTCTGGTGAAAAAAAAACACAAATGTGAGAAATGTGTGGATATAGCGAATATATCCAAGCTGGTTGAGTGTCTGAAAGCTTGGTTCACACTGTTCCTGTTCATGAGTCATCAGTGACGGTGATACCATGTCATTGCTCACTCCCACACAACACAGCAGTTCTGTGACGGAGCTGTGTGGCAGGAGAAGGTAGACCACTATTAACAGACTGTGTGTGGGAGCCACAATGTTCAACCATACTAACTACAGTGGGAATAAATAGGATGTGAACCCTTTCGAATTACCTGGATTTCTGCATAAAATGTTATCTGATCTTCATCTAAGTCACAACTATATACAAACACAGTCTGCATAAACTAATAACACACAAACAATTATAATTTTTAATGTCTTTATTGAACACACCGTGTAAACATTCACAGTGCAGGGTGGGAAAAGTATGTGAACCCTTGGATTTAATAACTGGCTGATTCTCCTTTGGCAGCAATAACCTCAACCAAACGTTTTCTGTAGTTGCAGATCAGACCTGAACAATGGTCAGGAGGAATTCTGGACCCTTCCTCTTTACAGAACTGTTTCAGTACCACAATATTCTTGGGATGCCTGGTTTTGAACCGTTCTCTTGAGGTCATGCTACAGCATCTTAATCGGGTTGAGGTCAGGACTGACTGGGCCACTCCAGAAGGTATATTTTCTTCTGTTGAAGCCATTCTGTTGTTGATTTACTTCTGTCTTTTGGGTTGCTGTCCTGTTGCATCACCTAACTTCTGTTGAGCTTCAATTGGCGGACAGATAGCCTAACAGTATCCTGCAAAATGTCTTGATGAACTTGGGAATTAATTTTTCCGTCGATGATAGCAAGCTGTCCAGGCAGCAAAGCAGCCCCAAACCATGATGCTCCCTCCACCATACTTTACAGTTGGGATGAGGTTTTGATATTGGTGAGCTGTGCCTTTTTTGTACACACATAGTGTTGTTTTGTGTGTTCCTTCCAAACAACAAAACTTTAGTTTAATCTGTCCAGGTGCTCTTTTGAAAACTTCAGACGTGCAGCAATTTTTGGGGGAACGGCAGTGACTTCTACCATGGTGTCCTCACATGAACAGCATTCTTGTTTAGTGTTTTACGGACTGTAGACTCGTCCCCTATAACATGTCCACAATAACAGACAGTGTGGGAGCAATGCCCACTATAACAGACAGTGTGGGAGCCATGCCCACTATAACATGTCCACTATAACAGACAGTATGGGAGCCATGCCCACTATAACATGTCCACTATAACAGACAGTATGGGAGCCATGTCCACTATACCATGTCCACTATAACAGACAGTATGGGAGCCATGTCCACTATAACAGACAGTATGGGAGCCATGTCCACTATAACAGACAGTATGGGAGCCATGTCCACTATAACAGACAGTATGGGAGCCATGTCCACTATAACATGTCCACTATAACAGACAGTATGGGAGCCATATCCACTATAACATGTCCACTATAACAGACAGTATGGGAGCCATGTCCACTATAACAGACAGTATGGGAGCCATATCCACTATAACATGTCCACTATAACAGACAGTATGGGAGCCATGTCCACTATAACAGACAGTATGGGAGCCATGTCCACTATAACAGACAGTATGGGAGCCATGTCCACTATAACAGACAGTATGGGAGCCATGTCCACTATAACATGTCCACTATAACAGACAGTATGGGAGCCATATCCACTATAACATGTCCACTATAGCAGACAGTATGGGAGCCATGTCCACTATAACAGACAGTATGGGAGCCATGTCCACTATAGCAGACAGTATGGGAGCCATGTCCACTATAACAGACAGTATGGGAGCCATGTCCACTATAACATACAGTATGGGAGCCATGTCCACTATAACATGTCCACTATAACAGACAGTATGGGAGCCATGTCCACTATAACATGTCCACTATAACAGACAGTATGGGAGCCATGTCCACTATAACATGTCCACTATAACAGACAGTATGGGAGCCATGTCCACTATAACAGACAGTATGGGAGCCATGTCCACTATAACAGACAGTATGGGAGCCATGTCCACTATAACAGACAGTATGGGAGCCATGTCCACTATAACATACAGTATGGGAGCCATGTCCACTATAACATGTCCACTATAACAGACAGTATGGGAGCCATGTCCACTATAACAGACAGTATGGGAGCCATGTCCACTATAACAGACAGTATGGGAGCCATGTCCACTATAACAGACAGTATGGGAGCCATGTCCACTATAACAGACAGTATGGGAGCCATGTCCACTATAACAGACAGTATGGGAGCCATGCCCACTATAACATGTCCACTATAACATACAGTGTGGGAGCAATGCCCACTATAACAGACAGTGTGGGAGCCATGCCCACTATAACATGTCCACTATAACAGACAGTATGGGAGCCATGTCCACTATAACAGACAGTATGGGAGCCATGTCCACTATAACAGACAGTATGGGAGCCATGTCCACTATAACAGACAGTATGGGAGCCATGTCCACTATAACAGACAGTATGGGAGCCATGTCCACTATAACAGACAGTATGGGAGCCATGTCCACTATAGCAGACAGTATGGGAGCCATGTCCTCTATAACAGACAGTATGGGAGCCATGTCCACAATAACAGACAGTATGGGAGCCATGTCCACTATAACAGACAGTATGGGAGCCATGTCCACTATAACAGACAGTATGGGAGCCATGTCCACTATAACATGCCCACTATAACAGACAGTATGGGAGCCATGCCCACTATAACAGACAGTATGGGAGCCATGTGCCACAATAACAGACAGTATGGGAGCCATGTCCACTATAACAGACAGTATGGGAGCCATGTCCACTATAACATGTCCACTATAACAGACAGTATGGGAGCCATGTCCACTATAACAGACAGTATGGGAGCCATGTCCACTATAACAGACAGTATGGGAGCCATGTCCACTATAACAGACAGTATGGGAGCCATGTCCACTATAACATGCCCACTATAACAGACAGTATGGGAGCCATGTCCACTATAACAGACAGTATGGGAGCCATATCCACTATAACATGTCCACTATAACAGACAGTATGGGAGCCATGTCCACTATAACAGACAGTATGGGAGCCATGTCCACTATAACATGTCCACTATAACAGACAGTATGGGAGCCATGTCCACTATAACATGTCCACTATAACAGACAGTATGGGAGCCATATCCACTATAACATGTCCACTATAACAGACAGTATGGGAGCCATGTCCACTATAACATGTCCACTATAACAGACAGTATGGGAGCCATGTCCACTATAACATGTCCACTATAACAGACAGTATGGGAGCCATGTCCACTATAACATGTCCACTATAACATGTCCACTATAACATGTCCACTATAACAGACAGTATGGGAGCCATGTCCACTATAACAGACAGTATGGGAGCCATATCCACTATAACATGTCCACTATAACAGACAGTATGGGAGCCATGTCCACTATAACATGTCCACTATAACAGACAGTATGGGAGCCATGTCCACTATAACATGTCCACTATAACAGACAGTATGGGAGCCATGTCCACTATAACATGTCCACTATAACAGACAGTATGGGAGCCATGTCCACTATAACATGTCCACTATAACAGACAGTATGGGAGCCATGTCCACTATAACATGTCCACTATAACAGACAGTATGGGAGCCATGTCCACTATAACATGTCCACTATAACAGACAGTATGGGAGCCATGTCCACTATAACATGTCCACTATAACAGACAGTATGGGAGCCATGTCCACTATAACAGACAGTATGGGAGCCATGTCCACTATAACAGACAGTATGGGAGCCATATCCACTATAACATGTCCACTATAACAGACAGTATGGGAGCCATGTCCACTATAACAGACAGTATGGGAGCCATGTCCACTTTAACATGTCCACTATAACAGACAGTATGGGAGCCATATCCACTATAACATGTCCACTATAACAGACAGTATGGGAGCCATGTCCACTATAGCAGACAGTATGGGAGCCATGTCCACTATAACAGACAGTATGGGAGCCATGTCCACTATAACATACAGTATGGGAGCCATGTCCACTATAACATGTCCACTATAACAGACAGTATGGGAGCCATGTCCACTATAACATGTCCACTATAACAGACAGTATGGGAGCCATGTCCACTATAACATGTCCACTATAACAGACAGTATGGGAGCCATGTCCACTATAACAGACAGTATGGGAGCCATGTCCACTATAACAGACAGTATGGGAGCCATGTCCACTATAACAGACAGTATGGGAGCCATGTCCACTATAACATACAGTATGGGAGCCATGTCCACTATAACATGTCCACTATAACAGACAGTATGGGAGCCATGTCCACTATAACAGACAGTATGGGAGCCATGTCCACTATAACAGACAGTATGGGAGCCATGTCCACTATAACAGACAGTATGGGAGCCATGTCCACTATAACAGACAGTATGGGAGCCATGTCCACTATAACAGACAGTATGGGAGCCATGTCCACTATAGCAGACAGTATGGGAGCCATATCCACTATAACATGTCCACTATAACAGACAGTATGGGAGCCATGTCCACTATAACAGACAGTATGGGAGCCATGTCCACTATAACAGACAGTATGGGAGCCATGTCCACTATAACAGACAGTATGGGAGCCATGTCCACTATAACAGACAGTATGGGAGCCATGCCCACTATAACATGTCCACTATAACATACAGTGTGGGAGCAATGCCCACTATAACAGACAGTGTGGGAGCCATGCCCACTATAACATGTCCACTATAACAGACAGTATGGGAGCCATGCCCACTATAGCAGACAGTGTGGGAGCCATGTCCACTATAACAGACAGTATGGGAGCCATGTCCACTATAACAGACAGTATGGGAGCCATGTCCACTATAACAGACAGTATGGGAGCCATGTCCACTATAACAGACAGTATGGGAGCCATGTCCACTATAGCAGACAGTATGGGAGCCATGTCCTCTATAACAGACAGTATGGGAGCCATATCCACTATAACATGTCCACTATAACAGACAGTATGGGAGCCATGTCCACTATAGCAGACAGTATGGGAGCCATGTCCACTATAACAGACAGTATGGGAGCCATGTCCACTATAACATACAGTATGGGAGCCATGTCCACTATAACATGTCCACTATAACAGACAGTATGGGAGCCATGTCCACTATAACATGTCCACTATAACAGACAGTATGGGAGCCATGTCCACTATAACATGTCCACTATAACAGACAGTATGGGAGCCATGTCCACTATAACAGACAGTATGGGAGCCATGTCCACTATAACAGACAGTATGGGAGCCATGTCCACTATAACAGACAGTATGGGAGCCATGTCCACTATAACATACAGTATGGGAGCCATGTCCACTATAACATGTCCACTATAACAGACAGTATGGGAGCCATGTCCACTATAACAGACAGTATGGGAGCCATGTCCACTATAACAGACAGTATGGGAGCCATGTCCACTATAACAGACAGTATGGGAGCCATGTCCACTATAACAGACAGTATGGGAGCCATGTCCACTATAACAGACAGTATGGGAGCCATGCCCACTATAACATGTCCACTATAACATACAGTGTGGGAGCAATGCCCACTATAACAGACAGTGTGGGAGCCATGCCCACTATAACATGTCCACTATAACAGACAGTATGGGAGCCATGTCCACTATAACAGACAGTATGGGAGCCATGTCCACTATAACAGACAGTATGGGAGCCATGTCCACTATAACAGACAGTATGGGAGCCATGTCCACTATAACAGACAGTATGGGAGCCATGTCCACTATAACAGACAGTATGGGAGCCATGTCCACTATAGCAGACAGTATGGGAGCCATGTCCTCTATAACAGACAGTATGGGAGCCATGTCCACAATAACAGACAGTATGGGAGCCATGTCCACTATAACAGACAGTATGGGAGCCATGTCCACTATAACAGACAGTATGGGAGCCATGTCCACTATAACATGCCCACTATAACAGACAGTATGGGAGCCATGCCCACTATAACAGACAGTATGGGAGCCATGTCCACAATAACAGACAGTATGGGAGCCATGTCCACTATAACAGACAGTATGGGAGCCATGTCCACTATAACATGTCCACTATAACAGACAGTATGGGAGCCATGTCCACTATAACAGACAGTATGGGAGCCATGTCCACTATAACAGACAGTATGGGAGCCATATCCACTATAACAGACAGTGTGGGAGCCATGTCCACTATAACATGCCCACTATAACAGACAGTATGGGAGCCATGTCCACTATAACAGACAGTATGGGAGCCATATCCACTATAACATGTCCACTATAACAGACAGTATGGGAGCCATGTCCACTATAACAGACAGTATGGGAGCCATGTCCACTATAACATGTCCACTATAACAGACAGTATGGGAGCCATGTCCACTATAACATGTCCACTATAACAGACAGTATGGGAGCCATATCCACTATAACATGTCCACTATAACAGACAGTATGGGAGCCATGTCCACTATAACATGTCCACTATAACAGACAGTATGGGAGCCATGTCCACTATAACATGTCCACTATAACAGACAGTATGGGAGCCATGTCCACTATAACATGTCCACTATAACATGT
Organism: Oncorhynchus tshawytscha; assembly: GCF_018296145.1. Taxonomy (NCBI): domain Eukaryota; kingdom Metazoa; phylum Chordata; class Actinopteri; order Salmoniformes; family Salmonidae; genus Oncorhynchus; species Oncorhynchus tshawytscha. Next base: position 95,381,003 of record NC_056441.1, on the reverse strand, counting down.
CCACTATAACATGTCCACTATAACAGACAGTATGGGAGCCATGTCCACTATAACAGACAGTATGGGAGCCATATCCACTATAACATGTCCACTATAACAGACAGTATGGGAGCCATGTCCACTATAACATGTCCACTATAACAGACAGTATGGGAGCCATGTCCACTATAACATGTCCACTATAACAGACAGTATGGGAGCCATGTCCACTATAACATGTCCACTATAACAGACAGTATGGGAGCCATGTCCACTATAACATGTCCACTATAACAGACAGTATGGGAGCCATGTCCACTATAACATGTCCACTATAACAGACAGTATGGGAGCCATGTCCACTATAACATGTCCACTATAACAGACAGTATGGGAGCCATGTCCACTATAACATGTCCACTATAACAGACAGTATGGGAGCCATGTCCACTATAACAGACAGTATGGGAGCCATGTCCACTATAACAGACAGTATGGGAGCCATATCCACTATAACATGTCCACTATAACAGACAGTATGGGAGCCATGTCCACAATAACAGACAGTATGGGAGCCATGTCCACTTTAACGTGTCCACTATAACAGACAGTATGGGAGCCATGTCCAGTATAACATGTCCACTATAACAGACAGTATGGGAGCAATGCCCACTATAACAGACAGTGTGGGAGCAATGCCCACTATAACAGACAGTGTGGGAGCCATGTCCACTATAACATGTCCACTATAACAGACAGTATGGGAGCCATGTCCACTATAACATGTCCACTATAACAGACAGTATGTGAGCCATGTCCACTATAACAGACAGTATGGGAGCCATGTCCACTATAACATGTCCACTATAACAGACAGTGTGGGAGCCATGTCCACTATAACACACAGTATGGGAGCCATGTCCACTATAACAGACAGTGTGGGAGCCATGTCCACTTTAACATGTCCACAATAACAGACAGTGTGGGAGCCATGTCCACTTTAACATGTCCACTATAACAGACAGTGTGGGAGCCATGTCCACTTTAACATGTCCACTATAACAGACAGTGTGGGAGCCATGTCCACTTTAACATGTCCACTATAACAGACAGTGTGGGAGCCATGTCCACTTTAACATGTCCACAATAACAGACAGTGTGGGAGCCATGTCCACTTTAACATGTCCACAATAACAGACAGTGTGGGAGCCATGTCCACTTTAACATGTCCACAATAACAGACAGTGTGGGAGCCATGTCCACTTTAACATGTCCACTATAACAGACAGTATGGGAGCCATGTCCACTATAACAGACAGTATGGGAGCCATGTCCACTATAACAGACAGTATGGGAGCCATGTCCACTATAACAGACAGTATGGGAGCCATGTCCACTATAACATGTCCACTATAACAGACAGTATGGGAGGCATGTCCACTATAACAGACAGTATGGGAGCCATGTCCACTATAACATGCAGTATGGGAGCCATATCCACTATAACAGACAGTATGGGAGCCATATCCACTATAACATGTCCACTATAACAGACAGTATGGGAGCCATGTCCACTATAACAGACAGTGTGGGAGCCATGTCCACTATAACAGACAGTATGGGAGCCATGTCCACTATAACAGACAGTATGGGAGCCATATCCACTATAACAGACAGTATGGGAGCCATGTCCACTATAACAGACAGTATGGGAGCCATGTCCACTATAACATGTCCACTATAGCAGATAGTGTGGGAGCCATATCCACTATAACAGACAGTATGGGAGCCATGTCCACTATAACAGACAGTATGGGAGCCATGTCCACTATAACATGTCCACTATAACAGACAGTATGGGAGCCATGTCCACTATAACAGACAGTATGGGAGCCATATCCACTATAACAGACAGTATGGGAGCCATGTCCACTATAACAGACAGTATGGGAGCCATGTCCACTATAACATGTCCACTATAACAGACAGTATGGGAGCCATATCCACTATAACAGACAGTATGGGAGCCATGTCCACAATAACAGACAGTGTGGGAGCCATGTCCACTATAACAGACAGTAAGGGAGCCATGTCCACAATAACAGACAGTATGGGAGCCATGTCCACTATAACAGACAGTGTGGGAGCCATGTCCACTATAACATGTCCACTATAACAGACAGTATGGGAGCCATGCCCACTATAGCAGACAGTATGGGAGCCATGTCCACTATAACATGTCCACTATAACAGACAGTATGGGAGCCATGTCCACTATAACATGTCCACTATAACAGACAGTATGGGAGCCATGCCCACTATAGCAGACAGTATGGGAGCCATGTCCACTATAACAGACAGTATGGGAGCCATGTCCACTATAACAGACAGTGTGGGAGCCATGTCCACTATAACATGTCCACTATAACAGACAGTATGGGAGCCATGTCCACTATAACAGACAGTATGGGAGCCATGTCCACTATAACAGACAGTATGGGAGCCATGTCCACTATAACAGACAGTATGGGAGCCATGTCCACTATAACAGACAGTATGGGAGCCATGTCCACTATAACAGACAGTATGGGAGCCATGTCCACTATAACAGACAGTGTGGGAGCCATGTCCACTATAACAGACAGTATGGGAGCCATGTCCACTATAACAGACAGTATGGAAGCCATGTCCACTATAACATGTCCACTATAACAGACAGTATGGGAGCCATGTCCACTATAACATGTCCACTATAACATACAGTATGGGAGCCATGTCCACTATAACATGTCCACTATAACATGTCCACTATAACATGTCCACTATAACAGACAGTATGGGAGCCATGTCCACTATAACATGTCCACTATAACATGTCCACTATAACATGTCCACTATAACATGTCCACTATAACATGTCCACTATAACATGTCCACTATAACATGTCCACTATAACAGACAGTATGGGAGCCATGTCCACTATAACAGACAATGTGGTAGCCATGTCCACTATAACATGTCCACTATAACATGTCCACTATAACATGTCCACTATAACAGACAATGTGGTAGCCATGTCCACTATAACATGTCCACTATAACATGTCCACTATAACAGACAGTATGGGAGCCATGTCCACTATAACAGACAGTATGGGAGCCATGTCCACTATAACATGTCCACTATAACAGACAGTATGGTAGCCATGTCCACAATAACAGACAGTATGGGAGCCATGTCCACTATAACAGACAGTATGGGAGCCATGTCCACTATAACAGACAGTATGGGAGCCATGTCCACTTTAACGTGTCCACTATAACAGACAGTATGGGAGCCATGTCCACAATAACAGACAGTATGGGAGCCATGTCCACTATAACAGACAGTATGGGAGCCATGTCCACTATAACATGTCCACTATAACAGACAGTATGGGAGCCATGTCCACTATAACAGACAGTAAGGGAGCCATGTCCACTATAACAGACAGTATGGGAGCCATGTCCACTATAGCAGACAGTATGGGAGCCATGTCCACTATAACAGACAGTATGGGAGCCATGTCCACTATAACAGACAGTATGGGAGCCATGTCCACTATAACAGACAGTATGGGAGCCATGTCCACTATAGCAGACAGTATGGGAGCCATGTCCACTATAACAGACAGTATGGGAGCCATGTCCACTATAACAGACAGTATGGGAGCCATGTCCACTATAACAGACAGTATGGGAGCCATGTCCACTATAACATGTCCACTATAACAGACAGTGTGGGAGCCATGTCCACTATAACAGACAGTATGGGAGCCATGTCCACTATAACAGACAGTATGGGAGCCATGTCCACTATAACAGACAGTATGGGAGCCATGTCCACTATAACAGACAGTATGGGAGCCATGTCCACTATAACATGTCCACTATAACAGACAGTATGGGAGCCATGTCCACTATAACATACAGTATGGGAGCCATGTCCACAATAACAGACAGTGTGGGAGCCATGTCCACTTTAACATGCCCACTATAACAGACAGTATGGGAGCCATGTCCACTATAACAGACAGTATGGGAGCCATGTCCACTATAACATGTCCACTATAACAGACAGTATGGGAGCCATGCCCACTATAGCAGACAGTGTGGTAGCCATGTCCACAATAACAGACAGTGTGGGAGCCATGTCCACTATAACAGACAGTATGGGAGCCATGTCCACAATAACAGACAGTATGGGAGCCATGTCCACAATAACAGACAGTATGGGAGCCATGTCCACTATAGCAGACAGTGTGGGAGCCATGTCCACTATAACAGACAGTATGGGAGCCATGTCCACTATAACAGACAGTAAGGGAGCCATGTCCACTATAACAGACAGTATGGGAGCCATGTCCACTATAGCAGACAGTATGGGAGCCATGTCCACTATAACAGACAGTATGGGAGCCATGTCCACTATAACAGACAGTATGGGAGCCATGTCCACTATAACAGACAGTATGGGAGCCATGTCCACTATAACATGTCCACTATAACATGTCCACTATAACATGTCCACTATAACATGTCCACTATAACATGTCCACTATAACAGACAGTATGGGAGCCATGTCCACTATAACAGACAATGTGGTAGCCATGTCCACTATAACATGTCCACTATAACATGTCCACTATAACATGTCCACTATAACAGACAATGTGGTAGCCATGTCCACTATAACATGTCCACTATAACATGTCCACTATAACAGACAGTATGGGAGCCATGTCCACTATAACAGACAGTATGGGAGCCATGTCCACTATAACATGTCCACTATAACAGACAGTATGGTAGCCATGTCCACAATAACAGACAGTATGGGAGCCATGTCCACTATAACAGACAGTATGGGAGCCATGTCCACTATAACAGACAGTATGGGAGCCATGTCCACTTTAACGTGTCCACTATAACAGACAGTATGGGAGCCATGTCCACAATAACAGACAGTATGGGAGCCATGTCCACTATAACAGACAGTATGGGAGCCATGTCCACTATAACATGTCCACTATAACAGACAGTATGGGAGCCATGTCCACTATAACAGACAGTAAGGGAGCCATGTCCACTATAACAGACAGTATGGGAGCCATGTCCACTATAGCAGACAGTATGGGAGCCATGTCCACTATAACAGACAGTATGGGAGCCATGTCCACTATAACAGACAGTATGGGAGCCATGTCCACTATAACAGACAGTATGGGAGCCATGTCCACTATAGCAGACAGTATGGGAGCCATGTCCACTATAACAGACAGTATGGGAGCCATGTCCACTATAACAGACAGTATGGGAGCCATGTCCACTATAACAGACAGTATGGGAGCCATGTCCACTATAACATGTCCACTATAACAGACAGTGTGGGAGCCATGTCCACTATAACAGACAGTATGGGAGCCATGTCCACTATAACAGACAGTATGGGAGCCATGTCCACTATAACAGACAGTATGGGAGCCATGTCCACTATAACAGACAGTATGGGAGCCATGTCCACTATAACATGTCCACTATAACAGACAGTATGGGAGCCATGTCCACTATAACATACAGTATGGGAGCCATGTCCACAATAACAGACAGTGTGGGAGCCATGTCCACTTTAACATGCCCACTATAACAGACAGTATGGGAGCCATGTCCACTATAACAGACAGTATGGGAGCCATGTCCACTATAACATGTCCACTATAACAGACAGTATGGGAGCCATGCCCACTATAGCAGACAGTGTGGTAGCCATGTCCACAATAACAGACAGTGTGGGAGCCATGTCCACTATAACAGACAGTATGGGAGCCATGTCCACTATAACAGACAGTATGGGAGCCATGTCCACTATAACAGACAGTATGGGAGCCATGTCCACTATAACAGACAGTATGGGAGCCATGTCCACTATAACATGTCCACTATAAGAGACAGTATGGGAGCCATGTCCACTATAACAGACAGTAAGGGAGCCATGTCCACTATAACAGACAGTATGGGAGCCATGTCCACTATAGCAGACAGTATGGGAGCCATGTCCACTATAACAGACAGTATGGGAGCCATGTCCACTATAACAGACAGTATGGGAGCCATGTCCACTATAACAGACAGTATGGGAGCCATGTCCACTTTAACATGTCCACTATAACAGACAGTATGGGAGCCATGTCCACTATAACAGACAGTATGGGAGCCATGTCCACTATAACAGACAGTATGGGAGCCATATCCACTATAACATGTCCACTATAACAGACAGTATGGGAGCCATGTCCACTATAACAGACAGTATGGGAGCCATGTCCACTATAACAGACAGTATGGGAGCCATGTCCACTATAACATGTCCACTATAACAGACAGTATGGGAGCCATGTCCACTATAACATACAGTATGGGAGCCATGTCCACAATAACAGACAGTGTGGGAGCCATGTCCACTTTAACATGCCCACTATAACAGACAGTATGGGAGCCATGTCCACTATAACAGACAGTATGGGAGCCATGTCCACTATAACATGTCCACTATAACAGACAGTATGGGAGCCATGCCCACTATAGCAGACAGTGTGGTAGCCATGTCCACAATAACAGACAGTGTGGGAGCCATGTCCACTATAACAGACAGTATGGGAGCCATGTCCACTATAACAGACAGTATGGGAGCCATGTCCACTATAACAGACAGTATGGGAGCCATGTCCACTATAACAGACAGTATGGGAGCCATGTCCACTATAACATGTCCACTATAAGAGACAGTATGGGAGCCATGTCCACTATAACAGACAGTAAGGGAGCCATGTCCACTATAACAGACAGTATGGGAGCCATGTCCACTATAGCAGACAGTATGGGAGCCATGTCCACTATAACAGACAGTATGGGAGCCATGTCCACTATAACAGACAGTATGGGAGCCATGTCCACTATAACAGACAGTATGGGAGCCATGTCCACTTTAACATGTCCACTATAACAGACAGTATGGGAGCCATGTCCACTATAACAGACAGTATGGGAGCCATGTCCACTATAACAGACAGTATGGGAGCCATATCCACTATAACATGTCCACTATAACAGACAGTATGGGAGCCATGTCCACTATAACAGACAGTGTGGGAGCCATGTCCACTATAACAGACACTATGGGAGCCATATCCACTATAACATGTCCACTATAACAGACAGTATGGGAGCCATATCCACTATAACAGACAGTATGGGAGCCATATCCACTATAACATGTCCACTATAACAGACAGTATGGGAGCCATGTCCACTATAACAGACAGTATGGGAGCCATGTCCACTATAACAGACAGTATGGGAGCCATATCCACTATAACAGACAGTATAGGAGCCATGTCCACTATAACAGACAGTATGGGAGCCATGTCCACTATAACATGTCGACTATAACAGACAGTGTGGGAGCCATGTCCACTATAACAGACAGTATGGGAGCCATGTCCACTATAACAGACAGTATGGGAGCCATGTCCACTATAACAGACAGTATGGGAGCCATGTCCACTATAACATGTCCACTATAACAGACAGTGTGGGAGCCATGTCCACTATAACAGACAGTATGGGAGCCATGTCCACTATAACAGACAGTATGGGAGCCATGTCCACTATAACAGACAGTATGGGAGCCATGTCCACTATAACAGACAGTATGGGAGCCATGTCCACTATAACAGACAGTATGGGAGCCATGTCCACTATAACAGACAGTGTGGGAGCCATGTCCACTATAACAGACAGTATGGGAGCCATGTCCACTATAACAGACAGTATGGGAGCCATGTCCACTATAACAGACAGTATGGGAGCCATATCCACTATAACAGACAGTATGGGAGCCATGTCCACTATAACAGATAGTATGGGAGCCATGTCCACTATAACATGTCCACTATAACAGACAGTGTGGGAGCCATGTCCACTATAACAGACAGTATGGGAGGCATGTCCACTATAACAGACAGTATGGGAGCCATGTCCACTATAACAGACAGTATGGGAGCCATGTCCACTATAACATGTCCACTATAACAGACAGTATGGGAGCCATGTCCACTATAACAGACAGTATGGGAGCCATGTCCACTATAACAGACAGTATGGGAGCCATGTCCACTATAACAGACAGTATGGGACCCATGTCCACTATAACAGACAGTATGGGAGCCATGTCCACTATAACAGACAGTATGGGAGCCATGTCCACTTTAACATGTCCACTATAACAGACAGTATGGGAGCCATGTCCACTATAACAGACAGTATGGGAGCCATGTCCACTATAACAGACAGTATGGGAGCCATGTCCACTATAACATGTCCACTATAACAGACAGTATGGGAGCCATGTCCACTATAACATACAGTATGGGAGCCATGTCCACTATAAGAGACAGTATGGGAGCCATGTCCACTATAACAGACAGTATGGGAGCCATGTCCACTATAACATGTCCACTATAACAGACAGTATGGGAGCCATGTCCACTATAACATGTCCACTATAACAGACAGTATGGGAGCCATGTCCACTATAACAGACAGTATGGGAGCCATGTCCACTTTAACATGTCCACTATAACAGACAGTATGGGAGCCATGTCCACTATAACAGACAGTATGGGAGCCATGTCCACTATAACAGACAGTATGGGAGCCATGTCCACTATAACATGTCCACTATAGCAGACAGTATGGGAGCCATGTCCACTATAACAGACAGTATGGGAGCCATGTCCACTATAACAGACAGTATGGGAGCCATGTCCACTATAACAGACAGTATGGGAGCCATGTCCACTATAACAGACAGTATGGGAGCCATGTCCACAATAACAGACAGTATGGGAGCCATGTCCACAATAACAGACAGTATGGGAGCCTATAACAGACAGTGCAAATAATTTGAAAAGCCTTATATTAAGCAAACCAGATGGCACAATTTGTATTTAAAATGTAAATGCTGTCAAAAATAGAAATAGTAACGTAAAGTACTAAAAACTAAAAATTGACGTAAATACAGCTAGTTAACGAAGCTGTCAGATTTGGCTAGCTAACGAAGCTGTCAGATTTGGTTAGTTAACGAATATGTCAGATTTGGCTAGCTAACGAACATGTCAGATTTGGCTAGCTAACGAAGCTGTCAGATTTGGCTAGCTAACGAAGATATCAGGTTTGGCTAGCTAACGAACATGTCAGGTTTGGCTAGCTAACGAAGCTGTCAGATTTGGCTAGCTAACGAAGATATCAGGTTTGGCTAGCTAACGAAGATATCAGGTTTGGCTAGCTAACGAACATGTCAGATTTGGCTAGCTAACGAACATGTCTGATTTGGCTAGCTAACAAAGCTGTCAGATTTGGCTAGCTAACGAAGATATCAGGTTTGGCTAGCTAACGAAGCTGTCAGATTTGGCTAGCTAACGAAGCTGTCAGATTTGGCTAGCTAACGAAGCTGTCAGGTTTGGCTAGCTAACGAAGCTGTCAGATTTCTCTATGGACGTACATTACCATCTCTCCCACACACTGTCCCAAATGGAACCGTGCTCCATTTAAAGTGAAATACTTCTGACCAGGGCCCATAGGTAATAGGGCGCCATTTGAGACACAGACACTTGGTCATCTCTCCTTTTCAGACTTTGTCTTGAAAACCATGGAATTATAGGCTATCTAGCACTAACATATGGCCAGAAGCTTAATGTCCACAGATGGAAGTCACAACTCTACTTTATCCTGAGCGTTCCGGACTGGGGAACATAGCCAAGAATTGACTGACAACCCTAAGCAAATGAGGACTTACAAAGTGCTCTGCTCCTTCTCTGGTTCCCTCAGTAACACGTGAAAGTGAATGTGAGTCCCAAATGACACCCTATTACCAATGGGCTCTGGTCAGAAGTATTGCAGTATATTGGAAAAAGTGTGTTATTTGGGATGCATCCTAAATGTGTTCACCAGAGCCAAACCGCAGCCTCTTGTCATCGATCAGCCTCTGTAGAGAGACAAAACGAGGGAATCCAAACTAACAAGATAAATAAAGGTTAAATAAAAACAGGGAAAAAAATGCCTCTTACTGTTTTCAACCTCTTTGTTCCAGCCCAGTGAGGTCGATTCATAGATTTCTCCATTCTTAAACTTTTAGATTTGTGTGTATTGTTAGATACTACTGCACCGTTGGAGCTAGGAACATGAGCATTTCGCTACACCCGCAATAACATCTGCTAAATATGTGTATGTGACAAGTAACATTTGATTTGATTCCTCAGAGCCTGGTTCCTCTCTAGGTTTCTTCCTAGATTCTAGCCTTTCTAGGGAGTTTTTTCTAGCCACCGTGCATCCACATCTGCATTGCTTGCTGTTTGGGGTTTTAGGCTGGGTTCCTCCACTTTGTGACATCGGCTGATGTAGAAAGGGCTTTATAAAGAAATGTGATTTGATTCCTTCAACTAAATAATCAACAAAGATCCAATCTGCATTGACATGAGCTCACATTCTCTCTCTCTGTCTCTCTTTCTTTCTCTGTATCTCGATATTCCTGTCTCTGTCCGTCCGTCCGTCTGTCAGTCTATCTGTCAGTCTGTCTGTCATTGAGATGCGGTGGACAGTGCTAATGGTGTTTAACATTATGCAATACAGTGCCTTGCAAAATTATTCACTCCCTTTGGAATTGTTCCTATTTTGTTGCATTACAACCTGTAATTTAAATGGATTTTTATTTGGATTCCATGTAATGGACATACACAAAATAGTCCAAATTGGTGAATGTGAAAAGTGGTGCATGCATATGTATTCACCCCCTTTGCTATGAAGCCCCTAAATAAGATCTGGTGCAGCCAATTACCTCCAGAAGCCACATAATTAGTTAAATAAAGACCACCTGTGTGCAATCTAATTGTCACATGATCTGTCACATGATGTCAGTATATATACACCTGTTCTGAAAGGCCCCATAGTCTAAGCAAGGGGCACCACCAAGCAAGCTGCATCATGAAGACCAAGGAGTTCTCCAAACAGGTCAGGGACAATGTTGTGGAGAACTATTGATCAGGGTTGGGTTACAAAAAAATATCAGAAACTTTGAACATCCCACAGAGCACCATTAAATCCATTATTAAAAAATTGAAAGAATATGGCACAACAACAAACCTGCCAAGAGAGGGCCGCCCTCCAAATCTCACGGACCAGGCAAGGAGGGCATTAATCAGAGAGGAAGCAAAGAGACCAACAATAACCCCGATGGAGCTGCAAAGCTTCACAGTGGAGATTGGAGTATCTGTCCATAGGACCACTTTTAGCCATACACTCCACAGAGCTGGGCTTTACAGAAGAGTGGGCAGAAAAAAATAAGCAAACACATTTGGTGTTTGCCAAAGGGCATGTGGGAGACTCCCCAAACATATGAAAGAAGGTACTCTGGTCAGATGAGACTAAAATTGAGCTTTTTGGCCCTCAGGAAAAATGCTATGTCTGGCGCAAACCCAACACCTCTCATCACCCCAAGAACACCATCCCCACAGTGAAGCATGGTGGTGGCAGCATCATGCTGTGGGGATGTTTTTCCATTGACAGGGACTGGGAAACTGGTCAGAATTGAAGGAATGATGGATGGCGCTAAATACAGGCACATTTTTGAGGGAAACCTGTTTCAGTCTTCCACAGATTTGAGACTGGGACTGAGGTTCACCTTCCAGCAGGACAATGACACTAAGCATGCTGCTAAAGCAACACTCGAGTGGTTTAAGGGGAAACATTTAAATGTCTTAGAGTGGCCTCGTCAAATCCCAGACCTCAATCCAATTGAGAATCTGTGGTATGACTTAAAAATTGCTGTAAACCAGCGGAACCCATCCAACTTGAAGGAGCTGGAGCAATTTTGCCTTGAAGAATGGGCAAAAACTCCAGTGGCTAGATGTGCCAAGCTTATAGAGACATAACCCAAGAGACTTGCAGCTGTAATTGCTGCTAAAGGTGACTCTACAAAGTGTTACAAAGGGGTTGAACCGTTATGTGCGCTCAAGTTTTCTGTTTTTTGTTATTGTTTTTATTTTTTGCTTGTTTCATAATAAAACATATTTTGCATCTTCAAAGTGGTAGGCATGTTGTTTAAATCAAATGATACAACCCCCCCAAAAATGCATTTTAATTCCAGGTTGTAAGGCAACAAAATAGAAAAAAATGTGAATACTGAATACTTTCGCAAGCCACTGTACATGTGCTCCAGGTCTTGATGGCAGGCTGATTGGCCCATTCTAATTAACCATAGTATCTCTTCTCTACTCTTTTCCTTGAATGTAAAAACTGTGGCAATAAGGGGTATTGGCCATGAATAGGCACATTAATGGAGAGAAACAGGCCCAATCATGCTTCTCATTAAGAGAGAGAAGCAGGCCTAATCATGCTTCTCATTAAGAGAGAGAGACAGGCCTAATCATGCTTCTCATTAAGAGAGAGAGACAGGCCTAATCATGCTTCTCATTAAGAGAGAGAGACAGGCCTAATCATGCTTCTCATTAAGAGAGAGAGAGACAGGCCTAATCATGCTTCTCATTAAGAGAGAGTGTCCAGCTTTGGCTCCCCCTCTTGTCCAGCTCAGGCATTCGGCGTTGCCGGTCTTCTAGCTGCTGCCGAACCTGCTGCTGGCAAACGCCCTTCACTCATCAACCCCGGACTGGTCTCGTCATCATTACACACACCTGGTTCCAATCCCCACTCTATCACTGTATATATACTCCCTCTGTCATTTGTTTTTGTCAGTCATTGTAAATGTTGCTTGTTTTCCTGAGAGGAATCTCTCCTACTATTCCTGAAAACTTTATTATTTAGCATTTTGGGTTTCGAACCACTGCAGTAATATGGCTACAGGTTAATAATCTGCCTCACCTTAAGCCCATTCATTTGGCCGCCTTTCGTCCCAGTTCTCTGCTGCCTGTGACTGGAATGAATTGCAAAAATTGCTGAAGTTGGAGACTTTTATCTCCCTCACCAACTTCAAACATCTGCTATCTGAGCAGCTAACCGATCGCTGAAGCTGGACATAGTCCATCGGTAAATAGCCCACCCAATTTTGCCTACCTCATCCCCATACTGTTTATATTTATTTACTTTTCTGCTCTTTTGCACACCAATATCTCTACCTGTACATGACCATCTGATCATTTATCACTCTAGTGGTAATCTGCAAAATTGTAATTATTCGCCGACCTCCTCATGCCTTTTGCACACAATGTATATAGACTCTCTTTTTTTTTCTTTTTTCTACTGTGTTATTGACTTGTTAATTGTTTACTCCATGTGTAACTCTGTTGTCTGTTCACACTGCTATGCTTTATCTTGGCCAGGTCGCAGTTGCAAATGAGAACTTGTTCTCAACTAGCCTACCTGGTTAAATAAAGGTGAAATAAAAAAAATAATAATCGGGTAGAATCAGGAAATCCCCAGGGTAGCTGTTCAGGCCCCTTACTTTTTGAATTTTTACTAACGACATGCCACTGACTTTGAGTAGAGCCAGAGTTTCTATGTATGTGGATGACTCAACACTATACACTTCAGCTATTACAGTGACTGAAATGACTGCAACACTCAACAAAGAGCTGCAGTTAGTTTCAGAGTGGGTGGCAACGAATAAGTTTTTCCTAAATATTTCTAAAAATAAAAGCATTGCATTTGGAACAAAACACTCACTAAACCCTAAACTAAATCTGTAATAAATAATGTGGAAATTGAGCAAGTTGAGATGACTAAACTGCTTGGAGTAACACTAGATTGTAAACTGTCATGGTCAAAACATATTGATGCAGTAGTAGCTAAGATGGGGAGAAGTCTGTCCATAATTAATCGATGCTCTGCCTTCTTAACAACACTATCAACAAGGCAGGTCCAACAGGCCCTAGTTTCTACCTTCTTAACAACACTATCAACAAGGCAGGTCCTACAGGCCCTAGTTTTGTCGCACCTTGAATACTGTTCAGTCGTGTGATCAGGTGCCACAAAAAAGGACTTAAGAAAATTGCAATTGGCTCAGAACCAGGCAGCATGGCTGGCCCTTGGATGTACACAGAGAGCTAATACTAATAATATGCATGTCAATCTCTCCTGGCTCAAAGTGGAGGAGAGATTGACTTCCTCACTACTTTTATTTATGAGAGGTTTTGACATGTTGAATACACCGAGCTGTCTGTCTAAAATACTGGCACACAGCTCGGACACCCATGCATACCCCACAAGACATTCCACCATAGCTCTCTTCACAGTCCCCAAGTCCAGAACAGACTATGGGAGGCACACAGTACTACATAGAGCCATGACTACATGGAACTCTATTCCACAGCAAGTAACTCATGTCAGCAGTAGAATAATATTTTAAAAAACATATAAAGAAACACCTTATGGAATTAGCGGGGACTGTGAAGCAACACAAACACGCGCACACGCGTGCGCACACACACACACACACACACACACACGCACTATACATATACATGGATTTAGTAACGTAGATATGTGGTAGAGGTGGAGTAGGGACCTGAGGGCACACAGTGTGTTGTGAAATCTGTGAATGTATTGTAATGTTTTAAAATTGTATAAACAAAGAGTAGCTGGAAGAGAAGCTGCTGCTTTGGCAGCAGCTAATGGGGATCCATAAAAAATACATTTTGTATCGTCTGAGATGCCTAAATATTGGAAAGCAGCCGCGGTCATCCCCCTCTTCAAAGCGGAGACACTCTAGACCTATATCCATCCTTCCCTGCCTTTCTAAAGTCTTCGAAAGCCAAGTCAACAAACAGATCACCGAACATTTTGAATCCCACCATACCTTCTACGCTATGCGATCCGGTTTCCGAGCTGGTCACGGTTGCACCTCAGCCACGCTCAAGGTACTAAACAATATCATAACCACCATCGATAAAAAACAGTACTGTGCAGCCATCTTCATTGACCTGGCCAAGGCTTTTGACTCTGTCAATCACAACATTCTTATCGGCAGACTCAACAGCCTTGGTATCTCTAATGACTGCCTTGTCTGGTTCACTAACAACTTCTCAGATAGAGTTTAGTGTGTCAAATCGGAGGGCCTGTTGACCTCTGGCAGTCTCTATGGGGTTACCACAGGGTTCAATTCTCGGGTCGACTGTCTTCTCTGTATACATCAATGATGTCGCTCTTGCTGCTGGTGATTCTCTGATTCACCTCTACGCAGACGACACCATTCTGTATACTTCTGGCCCTTCTTTGGACATTGTGTTAACAAACCTCCAAACGAGCTTCAATGCCATATAACACTGCTTCCTTACCTGTAAACTCTCCATCCAGACTCATATTAAGCATCTCCAATTCAAAATTAAAACTAGAATCTGCATCCGATTTCGCAACAAAGCCTCCTTCACTCATGCTGCCAAACATACCCTTGTAAAACTGACTATCCTGCCGATCCTTGAGTTCGGCGATGTCATTTACAAAATAGCCTCCAACACTCTACTCAGCAAATTGGATAAAGTCTATCACAGTGCCGTCCGTTTGTCACAAAAGCCCCACATACTGTACTATCCACCATTGCGACCAGTATGCTCTCGTTGGTTGGTCCTTGCTTCATATTCGTCGCCAAACCCACTGGCTCCAGGTCATCTATAAGCCTTATCGCAGCTCACACAGCTCACCATAACAACACCCACCCGTAGCACGAGCTCCAGCATGTATATTTCGCTGGTCATCCCCAAAGCCAACACCTCTTTGGTCACATTTCCTTCCAGTTTTCTACTGCCAATGACTGGAACAAATTGCAAAAATCCCTGAAATGGAGACTTACATCTCCCTCACTAACTTCAAACATCTGTTGTCAGAGCAGCTTCCCGATAGCTGCAGCTGTACACAGCCCATCTGTAAATAGCCCATTCAACCAACTACCTACCTCATCCCTATATTTGTTTTTTTCTGTTCTTTTGCACACCAGTATTTCTACTTGCACATCCTCATCTGCACATCTATCACTCCAGTGTTAATAGATAACTTGGAAATACTTCGCCACTATGGCCAATTTATTGCCTTACCTCCTTACTTAATTTGCACACACTGTTTACAGATTTTCTATTGTGTTATTGACTGTACATGTGTAACTCTGTGTTGCTGTTTTTGTCAGACTCCTTTGCTTTATCTTGGCAAGGCCTCAACTTGTTCCAACTGGCCTCCCTGGTTAAATAAAGGTGAAAAAAATGCAAATAGTAGAATACTGGCCTGATGGAACACACTTAATGTGTTGTGAAAAGTGTTGTGAAATGTAATGTCATAATATTTAAAAGTATATGTAAGTGTCTTAATGTTGCTTTAACCCAGGAATAGTAGCAGATGCCTTGACAGGAACTAATGGGGATCCATAATAAACCCCAGAAAGAGTAGCTGCTGCCTTGACAGGAACTAATGGGGATCCATAATAAACCCCAGGAAGAGTAGCTGCTGCCTTGACAGGAACTAATGGGGATCCATAATAAACCCCAGGAAGAGTAGCTGCTGCCTTGGCAGGAACTAATGGTGATCCGTAATAAACCCCAGAAGGAGTAGCTGCTGCTTTGGCAGGAACTAATGGGGAGCCATAATAATCCCCAGGAAGAGTAGCTGCTGCCTTGGCAGGGACTAATGGGAATCCATAATAAACCCCAGGAAGAGTAGCTGCTGCCTTAGCAGGAACTAATGGGGAGCAATAATAATCCCCAGGAAGAGTAGCTGCTGCCTTGGCAGGAACTAATGGGGAGCCATAATAATCCCCAGGAAGAGTAGCTGCTGCCTTGGCAGTAACTAAAGGTGATCCAAAATAAACCCCAGGAAGAGTAGCTTCCCCAGCCGTGCGGCATCCCCAGCCGTGCCCTCAGAGCATGCGCAGACCAGCTGGCTGGTGTGTTTACGGACATATTCAATCAATCGCTATCCCAGTCTGCTGTTCCCACATGCTTCAAGAGGGCCACCATTGTTCCTGTTCCCAAGAAAGCTAAGGTAACTGAGCTAAACGACTACCGCCCCCTAGCACTCACTTCTGTCATCATGAAGTGCTTTGAGAGACTAGTCAAGGACCATATCACCTCCACCCTATCTGACACCCTAGACCGACTCCAATTTGCTTACCACCCAAATAGGTCCACAGATGATGCAATCTCAACCACACTGCACACTGCCCTAACCCATCTGGACAAGAGGAATACGTATGTGAGAATGCTGTTCATCGACTACAGCTCGGCATTTAACACCATAGTGCCCTCCAAGCTCGTCATCAAGCTCGAGACCCTGGGTCTCGACCCCGCCCTGTGCAACTGGGTACTGGACTTCCTGACAGGCCGCCCCCAGGTGGTAAGGGTAGGTAACAACATCTCCACCCCGCTGATCCTCAACACTGGGGCACCACAAGGGTGCTTTCTGAGCCCTCTCCTGGACTCCCTGTTCACCCACGACTGCGTGGCCACACACGCCTCCAACTCAATCATCAAGTTTGCAGACAACACAACAGTGGTAGGCTTGATTACCAACAACGATGAGACGGCCTACAGGGAGGAGGTGAGGGCCCTCGGAGTGTGGTGTCAGGAAAATAACCTCACACTCAACGTCAACAAAACTAAGGAGATGATTGTGGACTTCAGGAAACAGCAGAGGGACAGTAGTGGAGAGGGTAGTAAGTTTTAAGTTCCTCGGCGTACACATCACAGACAAACTGAATTGGTCCACCCACACAGACAGCACCGTGAAGAAGGCGCAGCAGCGCCTCTTCAACCTCAGGAGGCTGAAGAAATTCGGCTTGTCACCAAAAGCACTCACAAACTTCTACAGATGCACAATCGAGAGCATCCTGTTGGGCTGTATCACCGTCTGGTACGGCAACTGCTCCGCCCACAACCGTAAGGCTCTCCAGAGGGTAGTGAGGTCTGCACAATGCATCACCGGGGGCAAACTACCTGCCCTCCAGGACACCTACACCACCCGATGTCACAGGAAGGCCATAAAGATCATCAAGGACAACAACCACCCGAGCCACTGCCTGTTCACCCCGCTATCATCCAGAGGGTCAAAGCTGGGACTGAGAGACAGCTGAAAAACAGCTTCTATCTCAAGGCCATCAGACTGTTAAACAGCCACCACTAACATTGAGTGGCTGCTGCCAACACACTGACTCAACTCCAGCCACTTTAATAATGGGAATTCATGGGAATTTATGTAAAATATATCACTAGCCACTTTAAACAATGCTACCTAATATAATGTTTACATACCCTACATTATTCATCTCATATGTATATGTGTATACTGTACTCTATATCATCTACCACATCTTTATGTAATACATGTATCACTAGCCACTTTAACTATGCCACTTTGTTTACATACTCATCTCATATGTATATACTGTACTCGATACCATCTACTGTATCTTGCCTATGCTGCTCTGTACCATCACTCATTCATATATCCTTATGTACATATTCTTTATCCCTTTACACTTGTGTGTATAAGGTAGTATTTTTGGAATTGTTAGTTAGATTACTCGTTGGTTATTACTGCATTGTCGGAACTAGAAGCACAAGCATTTCGCTACACTCGCATTAACATCTGCAAACCATGTGTATGTGACAAATAAATTTGATTTGATTTGATTGAACCTGAGACTCATTCGCTCACTAGCTGTGAGGAACATGTAAAATAACACATTTTCATTGAGTGTACAGTTGTGGCCAAAAGTTTTGAGAATGACACAAATATTATTTTTCACAAAGTCTGCTGCCTCAGTTTGTATGATGGCAATTTGCATATGCTCCAGAATGTTATGAAGAGTGATCAGATGAATTGCAATTAATTCCCTCTTTGCCATGCAAATGAACTGAATCCCCAAAAAACATTTCCACTGCATTTCAGCCCTGCTACAAAAGGACCAGCTGACATCATGTCAGTGATTCTCTCGTTAACACAGGTGTGAGTGTTGACGAGGACAAGGCTGGAGATCACTCTGTCATCCTGATTGAGTTCGAATAACAGACTAGAAGCTTCAAAAGGAGGGTGGTGCTTGGAATCATTGTTCTTCCTCTGTCAACCATGTTTACCTGCAAGGAAACATGTGCCGTCATTGCTTTGCACAAAAAAATCTTCACAGGCAATGATATTGCTGCCAGTAAGATTGCACCTAAATCAATTTATCGGATCATCAAGAACTTCAAGGAGAGTGGTTAAATTGTTGTGATGAAGGCTTCAGGGTGCCCAAGAAAGTTCAGCAAGCGCCAGGACCGTCTCCTAAAGGTGATTCAGCTGCGGGATCGGGGCACCAACAGTATAGAGCTTGCTCAGGAATGGCAGCAGGCAGGTGTGAGTGCATCTGCACGCACAGTGAGGCGAATACTTTTGGAGAATGGCCTGGTGTCAAGAAGGGCAGCAAAGAAGCCACTTCTCTCCAGGAAAAACATCAGGGACAGACTGATATTCTGAAAAAGGTACAAGGATTGGACCGCTGAGGACTGGGGTAAAGTCATTTTCTCTGATGAATCCCCTTTCCGATTGTTTGGGGCATCTGGTTTCATCCTCCCTGGGCCTGCTGTTTCAACACAGCACCAAGAAACTGTCTGTCTCCCTGCCAGTCTCCAGCTAAACTCTGTCATCCAGCCAGTCAACCACTCCATACCAAAAATCTATCACATCCAGTCAACCAGTCCTTACCTACAATCTGTCATCAAGGCAGTCAGGCAGTCCATACCTAAACTCTGTCATCCAGTCAGTCAACCAGTCAATACCTAAACTCTGTCATCCAGCCAGTTCACACCTAAACTCTGTCATCCAGTCAGTCAGCCAGTCCCTACCTAAACTCTGTCATCCAGTCAACAAGTCCATACCTAAACTCTGTCATCCAGTCAGTCAGCCAGTCCCTACCTAAACTCTGTCATCCAGTCAACAAGTCCATACCTAAACTCTGTCATCCAGTCAGTCAGCCAGTCAATACCTAAACTCTGTCATCCAGTCAGTCAGCCAGTCAATACCAAAACTCTGTCATCCAGCCAGTTCACACCTAAACTCTGTCATCCAGTCAGCCAGTCCATAACTACACTCTGTCATCCAGTCAGTCAATCCCTAAACTCTGTCATCCAGCCAGTCAGCCAGTACATCCCTAAACTCTGTCATTGAGTCAGTCCATAACTAAACTCTGTCATCCAGTCAGCCAGTCCATACCTAAACTCTGTCATCCCACCAGTCAACACCTAAACTCTGTCAACCCACCAGTCAACACCTAAACTCTGTCATCTAGTCAGCCAGTCCATCCCTAAACTCTGTCATCCCGCCAGTCAACACCTAAACTCTGTCATCTAGTCAGCCAGTCCATCCCTAAACTCTGTCATCAGGTCAGCCAGTCAATAACAAAACTCTGTCATCCAGTCAGCCAGTCTACCCCTAAACTCTGTCATCCAGCCAGTCAATACCTAAACTCTGTCATCCAGTCAGCCAGTCAATACCTAAACTTTGTCATCCAGCCAGTCCATCCCTAAACTCTGTCATCAAGCCAGTCAGCCAGTCCATACCTAAACTCTGTCATCCAGCCAGTCCATCCCTAAACTCTGTCATCCAGTCAGCCAGTCCATACCTAAACTCTGTCATCCAGTCAGCCAATACCTAAACTCTGTCATCCAGTCAGCCAAATTCTAAACTCTGTCATCCAGTCAGCCAATAACTAATCTCTGTCATCCAGTCAGCCAGTCCATCCCTAAACTCTGTCATCCAGTCAGCCAATACCTAAACTCTGTCATCCAGTCAGCCAATACCTAAACTCTGTCATCCAGTCAGCCAATAACTAAACTCTGTCATCCAGTCAGCCAGTCAATACCTAAACTGTCACCCAGCCTGTCAGCCAGTCCATCTCTAACTCTGTCATCCAGCCAGCCAGTCCATCTCTAACTCTGTCATCCAGTCAGCCAATACCTAAACTCTGTCATCCAGTCAGCCAGTCAATACCTAAACTGTCACCCAGCCTGTCAGCCAGTCCATCTCTAACTCTGTCATCCAGTCAGCCAGTCCATACCTAAACTCTGTCATCCAGTCAGTCAACCAGTCAATACCTAAACTCTGTCATCTCATCCAGTCAGTCAGCCAGTCAATACCTAAACTCTGTCATCCAGTCAGTCAGCAAGTCAATACCTAAACTCTGTCATCCAGTCAGTCAACACCTAAAGTCTGTCATCCAGTCAGCCAGTCTATACCTAAACTGTGCCAGCCAGCCATTCAGGCCACCATTGACAAAAGCTCAAAAGCCTACAAATTGGGTTTATACGTAGCTCTGAATTTTGCAGTTACTAATGTTTTACTAAGCAAAAACCCCTTATTTTCTAGATTTTCTCTCCCTACTCAAGAATGATGTTGTCATAGTGAGATTGACAATACTACATTTGAGCAAAGACACTGTTTGAACTTCAGACAAAAGTCAACGTTTAACAACACATAGACACGGACAGGTTGAACAGGAAGCAGTGTGTGTTGGGTAACCAGATTTATTGGGGGGGGGGCTCAGGGAGAGAGTGGCAGAGTCAGGAGTCAGACCTGAGTCAACTCTCCCTGTTAATCGTGAGGAGCAGCGATCAAAGGACTTCTGGACTTGGGAAGAGATATTGGACGGAAAAGGACCATGGGCACAGCCTGGTGAATATCAACGCCCCAAAGAAGAACTGGAGGCGGCGAGAGCGGAGAGGCGCTGGTATGAAGAGGCAGCACGGCGACGCGGATGGAAGCCTGAGAGTCACCCCCAAAAATGTATTGCGGGGGGGCTCACAGGGAGTATGGCGATGCCAGGTAGGAGACCTGCGCAAACTCCCTGTGCTTACCGGGGGGCTAGAGAGACCGGGCAGGCACCGTGTTATGCTATGGAGCGCACGGTGTCTCCAGTGCGGGTGCATAGCCCGGTGCGGTACATACCAGCTCTTCGTATTGGCCGGGCTAGAGTGGGCATCGAGCCAGGAATAGTTGGGCAGGCTTGGTGCTCAAGAGCTCCAGTGCGCCTGCACGGTCCGGTCTATCCAGAGCCACCTCCACACACCAGTCCTCCGGTGGCAGCTCCCCGCACCAGGCTTCCTGTGCATATCCTCGATCCAGTACCACCAGTTCCAGCACCACGCACCAGGCCTTCAGTGCACCTCGCCTGTTCAGCACAGCCAGAGCCATCTTTCTCTCTAGCGCTGTCGGAGTCTCCCGCCTGTTCAGCGCTTCCAGAGCCTTCCTCCTCTACAGCGCTGCCGGAGCCTCCTGCCTGTTCAACGCAGCCGGAGCTGTCAGTCTGCATGGAGCAGCCAGAGCTGCCAGTCTGCATGGAGCAGCCAGAGCTGCCAGTCTGCATGGAGCAGCCTGAGCTGTCAGTCTGCATGGAGCAGCCTGAGCTGCCAGTTTGCATGGAGCAGCCAGAGCTGTCAGTCTGCACAAAGCTACCAGTCTGCATGGAGCAGCCATAGCTGTCAGTCTGCATGGAGCAGCCAGAGCTGCCAGTCTGCATGGAGCAGCCTGAGCTGCCAGTTTGCATGGAGCAGCCAGAGCTGTCAGTCTGCACAAAGCTACCAGTCTGCATGGAGCAGCCATAGCTGTCAGTCTGCATGGAGCAGCCAGAGCTGCCAGTCTGCATGGAGAAGCCAGAGCTGTCAATCTGCCTGGAGCAGCCAGAGTTGCCAATCTACATGGAGCAGCCAGAGCTGCCAGTCTGCATGGAGCAGCCTGAGATGTCAGTCTGCATGGAGCAGCCTGAGCTGCCAGTTTGCATGGAGCAGCCAGAGCTGTCAGTCTGCACAAAGCTACCAGTCTGCATGGAGCAGCCAGAGCTGTCAGTCTGCATGGAGCAGCCAGAGCTGCCAGTCTGCATGGAGAAGCCAGAGCTGTCAATCTGCATGGAGCAGCCAGAGTTGCCAATCTACATGGAGCAGCCAGAGCTGTCAGTCTGCATGGAGCAGCCAGAGCAGCTAGATCCGCCAGTCAGCCATGATCTTCCAGATCTGCCAGTCAACCAGACTCTTCCAGATCTGCCAGTCAACCAGGATCTGCCAGAGCAAACTACCTGCCTGAGCTTCATCTCAGTACTGGGCTTCCTCTCAGTACTGGGCTTCCTCTCAGTACTGGGCTTCCCCTCAGTACTGGGCTTCCCCTCAGTACTGGGCTTCCCCTCAGTCCCGGGCTTCCCCTCAGTCCCGGGCTTCCCCTCAGTCCCGGGCTGCCCCTCAGTCCCGGGCTGCCCCTCAGTCCCGGGCTGCCCCCTCAGTCCCGAGCTTCCCCTCAGTCCCGAGCTTCCCCTCAGTCCCGAGCTGCCCCTCAGTCACGAGCTGCCCCTCAGTCCAGTGGGGTTCTGGGTGAGGACTACGAGGTCATGGTCGACGGCGAGGGTGGACTATCCCAGGACGCAAGGGGGAGGAACTAAGACATTTATGGAGTGGGGTCCACGTCCCGAGCCGGAGCCACCACCATGGACAGACGCCCACCCGGACCCTCCCTATGGTTTTGAGGTGCGTCCAGGAGTCCGCACCTTGGGGGGGTTCTGTCACGCCTTGGTCTTAGTATTTTGTGTTTTCTTTAATTATTTGTTCAGGCCAGGGTGTGACATGGGTTTATTGTGTTGTCGTATTGGGGTTTTTGTAGGCATTGGGATTGTGGCTGATTAGGGGTGTGTCTAGCATAGGCTTGGCTGCCTGAGGCGGTTCTCAATCAGAGTCAGGTGATTCTCGTTGTCTCTGATTGGGAACCATATTTATGTAGCCTGGGTTTCACTGTGTATTTTGTGGGTGATTGTTCCTGTCTCTGTGTAGTGTTCACCAGATAGGCTGTAATTAGGTTTTCACGTTTCGTTTGTTGTTTTTTGTATTTATTTAGTTATTTCATGTATCGCTATTTTTTCATTAAAGAACATGAGTAACCACCACGCTGCATTTTGGTCCGACTCTCCTTCAACAGATGAACGCCGTTACAGTGTGTTGGGTGACCAGATCTTTAAACAGGAAGCAGTGTGTGTTGGGTAACCAGATCTCTAAACAGGAAGCAGTGTGTGTTGGGTAACCAGATCTCTAAACAGGAAGCAATGTGTATTGTGTAACCAGATCTCTAAACAGGAAGCAGTGTGTGTTGGGTAACCAGATCTCTAAACAGGAAGCAGTGTGTGTTGGGTAACCAGATCTCTAAACAGGAAGCCGTGTGTATCGGGTAACCAGATCACTGAACAGGAAGTCGTGTGTATTGAGTAACCAAATCTCTGAACAGGAAGCAGTGCATGTTGGGTGACCAGATCTCTAAACAGGAAGCAGTGTGTGTTGGGTAACCAGATATCTGAACAGGAAGCAGTGTGTATTGTGGTTGTGGTTGTGGTAACCAGATCTCTGAACAGGAAGCAGTGTGTGTTGGGTAACCACATATCTGAACAGGAAGCAGTGTGTATTGTGGTTGTGGTTGTGGTAACCAGATCTCTGAACAGGAAGCAGTGTGTGTTGGGTAACCAGATATCTGAACAGGAAGCAGTGTGTATTGTGGTTGTGGTTGTGGTAACCAGATCTCTGAACAGGAAGCAGTGTGTATTGGGTAACCATATCTCTACCTGTGACGGTGACCTTCTGTTTACCTTTTCCTTCAAGTGGAGCTTAGCATTCTTTTGGCAAGAGACACATTGTTCTGTTTCATGGAGCAAGTACATTTCACAACAACAATTTAGCTTCCGGGTCCTCCATTCATTGATGAACAATCTATTTATCTGTCCTCAGAGTAGAAATCTATTGAAACAGGAAGCTTTTAGAGCACAGATGTCTGTTGGTCGCCATTCATCTGTAAGAGAGGAAACTAACTAAATCAACACCACTAGGCTAGATCATGTTTCTCGCTTTGATGTGATAGGATAATAATCTAAAGGAACACCGACTCCACACCACAATGAGAACATTCTGACCCCACAAACACACCCTATTCCATCAACTTATTGACACACTGTTGAAGGGAAACTGCTTATAGTGGTTCCTGTCTGGGTGCTACTAGCCTCGAGTTAGATTCCAAGTGGATTTACGAAGTCAATAAGTCAGTGCTCCCTATTGCTCTTTCCATCCATCCACTGTTAGTAAATTGTTTGGTACCGTTCATGATACTACGTCACAAATGGCACCATCTATTCCCTATAAAGTGCACTACTTTAGGCAAGGGTACAAAGGGCTCTGTTCCCTATAAAGTGCACTACTTTAGGCCAGGGTACAAAGGGCTGAATTCCCTATAAAATGCACTAATTTAGACCAGGGCAAAAGGGGCTCTGGTCAAATGTAGTGTACTATATAGGAAATAGATTGCGATTTGGGATGGATTTAGTAAAAAACAAATCATGTTGTTTTTAAGGTATTTTACTGGCAGCCAGTTACCTGTAAATAAAGGTAAGGGAAGAAGTAATAATATCATATTTAGAATAGACACGACCAGGGAAGCAGTAATAATATCATATTTAGAATAGACACGACCAGGGAAGCAGTAATAATATCATATTTAGCATAGACACGACCAGGGAAGCAGTAATAATATCATATTTAGAATAGACACGACCAGGGAACCAACCAGTAATAATATCATATTTAGAATAGACACGACCAGGGAACCAACCAGTAATAATATCATATTTAGAATAGACACGACCAGGGAACCAACCAGTAATAATATCATATTTAGAATAGACACGACCAGGGAAGCAGTAATAATATCATATTTAGAATAGACACGACCAGGGAACCAACCAGTAATAATATCATATTTAGAATAGACACGACCGGGGAACCAACCAGTAAAAATATCATATTTAGAATAGACACGACCAGGAACCAACCAGTAATAATATCATATTTAGAATAGACACGACCAGGGAAGCAGTAATAATATCATATTTAGAATAGACACGACCAGGGAACCAACCAGTAATAATATCATATTTAGAATAGACACGACCAGGGAAGCAGTAATAATATCATATTTAGAATAGACACGACCAGGGAACCAACCAGTAATAATATCATATTTAGAATAGACACGACCAGGGAACCAACCAGTAATAATATCATATTTAGAATAGACACGACCAGGGAAGCAGTAATAATATCATATTTAGAATAGACACGACCAGGGAACCAACCAGTAATAATATCATATTTAGAATAGACACGACCAGGGAAGCAGTAATAATGTCATATTTAGAATAGACACGACCAGGGAACCAACCAGTAATAATATCATATTTAGAATAGACAACACGACCAGGGAAGCAGTAATAATATCATATTTAGAATAGACACGACCAGGGAACCAACCAGTAATAATATCATATTTAGAATAGACACGACCAGGGAACCAACCAGAAATAATATCATATTTAGAATAGACACGACCAGGGAACCAACCAGTAATAATATCATATTTAGAATAAACACGACCAGGGAACCAACCAGTAATAATATGCTTCTAGAGAGAAGAGCCACAGCAGCATAGAGAGACAGGAGCATAGAGAGACAGGAGCCACAGCAGCATAAAGAGACAGGAGCATAGAGACAGGAGCATAAAGAGACAGCAGCATAGAGAGACTGGAACATAGAGAGACAGGAGCATAGAGAGACAGAAGCATAGAGAGACAGGAGCATAGAGACAGCAGCATAGAGACAGGAGCCACAGCAGCATAGACAGACAGGAGCATAGAGAGACAGAAGCATAGAGAGACAGGAGCATAGAGAGACAGGAGCCACAGCAGCATAGACAGACAGGTGCATAGAGAGACAGGAGAATAGAGAGACAGGAGCATAGAGAGACAGGAGCATAGAGAGACAGCAGCATAGAGAGACAGCAGCATAGAGAGACAGGAGCATAGAGAGACAGCAGCATAGAGAGACAGGAGCATAGAGAGACAGGAGCATAGAGAGACAGGAGCATAGAGAGACAGCAGCAAAGAGAGACAGGAGCATAGAGAGACAGGACCATAGAGAGACAGGAGCCACAGCAGCATAGAGAGACAGGAGCATAGAGAGACAGGAGCATAGAGAGACAGCAGCAAAGAGAGACAGGAGCATAGAGAGACAGGAGCATAGAGAGACAGGAGCCACAGCAGCATAGAGAGACAGGAACATAGAGAGACATCAGCATAGAGAGACAGCAGCATAGAGAGACAGGAGCCACAGGAGCATAGAGAGACAGGAGCATAGAGAGACAGGAGCATAGAGAGACAGGAGCCACAGCAGCATAGAGAGACAGGAGCATAGAGAGACAGCAGCATAGAGAGACAGCAGCATAGAGACAGCAAATCAAATCAAATCAAATTTTATTTGTCACATACACATGGTTAGCAGATGTTAATGCGAGTGTAGCGAAATGCTTGTGCTTCTAGTTCCGACAATGCAGTAATAACGAACAAGTAATCTAACTAACAATTCCAAAAAAACTACTGTCTTATACACAGTGTAAGGGGATAAAGAATATGTACATAAGGATATATGAATGAGTGATGGTACAGAGCAGCATAGGCAAGATACAGTAGATGATATCGAGTACAGTATATACATATGAGATGAGTATGTAAACCAAGTGTCATAGTTAAAGTGGCTAGTGATACATGTATTACATAAGGATGTAATATAGATGATATAGAGTACAGTATCTATAGAGTATCTATAGAGTCGATGATATAGAGTACAGTATCTACGTATGCATATGAGATGAATAATGTAGGGCAGCATAGCGAGACAGGAGCATAGAGAGACAGGAGAATAGAGAGACAGCAGCATAGAGAGACAGCAGCATAGCGAGACAGGAGACATATCAGCATAGAGAGACAAGAGCCACAGCAGCATAGAGAGACAGGAGCATAGAGAGACAGGAGCCACAGCAGCATAGAGAGACAGGAGCATAGAGAGACAGGAGCATAGAGAGACAGGAGCATAGAGAGACAGCAGCATAGAGAGACAGGAGACATATCAGCATAGAGAGACAGGAGACATATCAGCATAGAGAGACAAGAGCCACAGCAGCATAGAGAGACAGGAGCATAGAGAGACAGGAGCATAGAGAGTCAGCAGCATAGAGAGACAGGAGCATAGAGACACAGGAGAATAGAGAGACAGGAGCATAGAGAGACAGCAGCATAGAGAGACAGCAGCATAGAGAGACAGGAGCATAGAGAGACAGCAGCAAAGAGAGACAGGAGCATAGAGAGACAGGAGCATAGAGAGACAGGAGCATAGAGAGACAGCAGCATAGAGAGACAGGAGCATAGAGACAGGAGCCACAGCAGCATAGAGAGACAGGAGCATAGAGAGACAGGAGCATAGAGAGACAGGAGCATAGAGAGACAGCAGCATAGAGAGACAGCAGCATAGAGAGACAGGAGCATAGAGAGACAGGAGCATAGAGAGACAGCAGCATAGCGAGACAGGAGCATAGAGAGACAGGAGCATAGAGAGACAGCAGCATAGAGAGACACAGCATAGAGAGACAGCAGCATAGAGAGACAGGAGCCACAGCAGCATAGAGAGACAAGAGCCATATCAGCATAGAGAGACAGGAGCCACAGCAGCATAGAGAGACAGGAGCATAGAGAGACAGGAGCCACAGCAGCATAGAGAGACAGGAGCATAGAGACAGGATCATAAAGAGACAGCAGCATAGAGAGACAGGAGCATAGAGAGACAGGAGCATAGAGAGACAGAAGCATAGAGAGACAGGAGCCACAGCAGCATAGAGAGACAGGAGCATAGAGAGACATTAGCATGGAGAGACAGGCGCATAGAGAGACAGGAGCATAGAGAGACAGGAGCATAGAGAGACAGCAGCATAGAGAGACAGGAGCCACAGCAGCATAGAGAGACAGGAGCATAGAGAGACAGGAGCATAGAGAGACAGGAGCATAGAGAGACAGGAGCCACAGCAGCATAGAGAGACAGGAGCAGAGAGAGACATGAGCATAGAGAGACAGCAGCATAGAGAGACAGGAGCAGAGAGAGACAGGAGCATAGAGAGACAGCAGCATAGAGAGACAGCAGCATAGCGAGACAGGAGCATAGAGAGACAGGAGCCACAGCAGCATAGAGAGACAGGAGCATAGAGAGACAGGAGCATAGAGAGACAGCAGCATAGAGAGACAGCAGCATAGAGAGACAGGAGCATAGAGAGACAGGAGCATAGAGAGACAGGAGCAGAGAGAGACAGGAGCATAGAGAGACAGGAGCATAGAGAGACAGGAGCATAGAGAGGCAGGAGCATAGAGACAGCAGCATAGAGATACAGGAGTATGAGAGACAGGAGCCACAGCAGCATAGAGAGACATGAGCATAGAGAGACAGGAGCATAGAGAGACAGCAGCATAGAGAGACAGCAGCATAGCGAGACAGGAGCATAGAGAGACAGGAGCCACAGCAGCATAGAGAGACAGGAGCATAGAGAGACAGGAGCATAGAGAGACAGGAGCATAGAGAGACAGGAGCATAGAGAGACAGCAGCATAGAGAGACAGCAGCATAGAGAGACAGGAGCCACAGCAGCATAGAGAGACAGGAGCATAGAGAGACAGGAGCATAGAGAGTCAGGAGCATAGAGACAGCAGCATAGAGATACAGGAGTATGAGAGACAGGAGCCACAGCAGCATAGAGAGACAGGAGCATAGAGAGACAGCAGCATAGAGAGACATCAGCATAGAGAGACAGGAGCATAGAGAGACAGGAGCCACAGCAGCATAGAGAGACAGGAGCATAGAGAGACAGGAGCATAGAGAGACAGGAGCCACAGCAGCATAGAGAGACAGGAGCATAGAGAGACAGCAGCATAGAGAGACAGCAGCATAGAGAGACAGGAGCATAGAGAGACAGGAGAATAGAGAGACAGGAGCCACAGCAGCATAGAGAGACAGGATTATAGAGAGACCTTGAGCATAGAGAGACAGGAGCATAGAGAGACAGCAGCATAGCGAGACAGGAGTCATATCAGCATAGAGAGACAGGGGCCACAACAAAATAGAGAGACAGGAGCCACAGCAGCATAGAGAGACAAGATCCATATCAGCATAGAGAGACAAGATCCACATCAGCATAGAGAGACAGGAGCATAGAGAGACAGGAGCATAGAGAGACAGCAGCATAGAGAGACAGGAGCATAGAGAGACAGGAGCATAGAGAGACAGCAGCATAGAGAGACAGGAGCCACAGCAGCATAGAGAGACAGGAGCATAGAGAGACAGCAGCATAGAGAGACAGCAGCATAGAGAGACAGGAGCATAGAGAGACAGCAGCATAGAGAGACAGGAGCATAGAGAGACAGGAGCATAGAGAGACAAGATCCATATCAGCATAGAGAGACAAGAGCCATATCAGCATAGAGAGACAGGAGCATAGAGAGACAGGAGCATAGAGAGACAGGAGCATAGAGAGACAGGAGCATAGAGAGACAGGAGCATAGAGAGACAGGAGCATAGAGAGACAGCAGCATAGAGAGACAGGAGCCACAGCAGCATAGAGAGACAGGAGCATAGAGAGACAGCAGCATAGAGAGACAGCAGCATAGAGAGACAGCAGCATAGAGAGACACCATGACAGTCATGTTGAATCAGGTGCCCCACCTAGCCAGCAGACACCATATCATGTTGAATTAGTTACTGAATGCAGTCCCCAGCAGGAAACAATTATTTGTCTGACCAGATAACAACCACAATGTCTTTCCCATGACATCTGAATGAGGCACATTTGTCAGTCACAGAAGACACTACCCAGAGGGCAAATTGGGTTGCAACAATGTCATTGTAACGTATTTTAGGACATTGAGGTCAGGTTGTTTACTGGTTGCAAAAAAAATAAAAATAAAATGTCAAACTATTTTTTAGCACCGCCTCTATCTTTGTGAAAACAGCTACTGCAAGATCCAGGATAAACACATTCTCCCTCTGTCTCTCTCTCTCTCCCTCCCTCTCCCTCTCAATTCAAATGGGGCGGCAGGGTAGCCTAGTGGTTAGAGTGTTGGACTAGTAACTGGAAGGTTGCAAGTTCAAATCCCCGAGCTGACAAGGTACAAATATGTCGTTCTGCCCCTGAACAGGCAGTTAACCCACTGTTCCTAGGCTGTCATTGAAAATAAGAATTTGTTCTTATTAGTTAAATAAAATAAAAAATTCAATGTATTGGCATGCAAGTGAAGTAAACAATAAAACCTGAATCATAAACTTTACACTCAAAGAAGTACAGTGTTGAAACTCTGTGCAAATAGATAAAGGGAAAATAAATAAACATATCTCCCCCTCCCTTCTCCTGCCAGGTATTGGTGTTCCCAGTAGGATTCAACAGAAGGGAAGTAGTCAGCAGTTTCCCACCAGAGGGTTTAGGCCTTTCGTTCTGCCCCCCAACATGGCTGTCTCTGATTGGTCCTGCCCCAACATGGCTGGAGGAGGCTGATACCCAGCTGGACGGTGAATATCCATGCCGCCCACGCCTTGCCTGGCACTTTCATGTGGGGGGAGGAGTGCTGCGGTGTTTGTCTGTGTCAATGACTCATGGTCTCCCCTAAAACACCAACCAATTAATTCAAAGGATTTGATCCAGCTGTTTGTGAGCCCCATCTCATTACAAAATGAAATCACATTATTTAGCCATGTGGTGTAGTATACAAGCTAGCTCCACTTGTCTCCACAAGCAGGGTGCACTATGGGTCCTTGTTTATAGACTGAATACACTAGACTGGGTGGTTTGGGGGTAATTCTGGAATAATGAAAGGTTCTGGAACTCTGAGGTATAACTGTGTCATATTAACAACTGTACATGTTAAGGTATATAACACACATCCTCATACTGTCATGCCAATGTTTAAAATATGACAATAAATAACAAACATGCAACTTTGACTTTATTGTAAAAACGTATTAAGGATAAGTCTCCAATAGAACGGTTGTCTATTTGAAACAGAACGGTTGTCTATTTTAAACTAGAGGACAGAACAATATCTCCATGGATTTCAACAGAACGGTTGTCTATTTGAAACAGAACGGTTGTCTATTTGAAACAGAACGGTTGTCTATTTGAAACAGAACGGTTGTCTATTTGAAACAGAACGGTTGTCTATTTTAAACAGAACAGTTGTCTATTTTAAACTAGAGGACAGAACAATATCTCCATAGATTTCAACAGAACGGTTGTCTATTTTAAACAGAACGGTTGTCTATTTTAAACAGAACAGTTGTCTATTTGAAACAGAACGGTTGTCTATTTTAAACTAGAGGACAGAACAATATCTCCATAGATTTCAACAGAACGGTTGTCTATTTTAAACTAGAGGACAGAACAATATCTCCATAGATTTCAACAGAACGGTTGTCTATTTTAAACAGAACGGTTGTCTATTTTAAACAGAACGGTTGTCTATTTTAAACTAGAGGACAGAACAATATCTCCATAGATTTCAACAGAACGGTTGTCTATTTTAAACAGAACGTTGTCTATTTTAAACAGAACAGTTGTCTATTTTAAACAGAACGGTTGTCTATTTTAATCAGAACGGTTGTCTATTTTAAACAGAACGGTTGTCTATTTTAAACTAGAGGACAGAACAATATCTCCATAGATTTCAACAGAACGGTTGTCTATTTTAAACAGAACGTTGTCTATTTTAAACAGAACAGTTGTCTATTTTAAACAGAACGGTTGTCTATTTTAAACAGAACGGTTGTCTATTTTAAACAGAACGGTTGTCTATTTTAAACTAGAGGACAGAACAATATCTCCATAGATTTCAACAGAACGGTTGTCTATTTTAATCAGAACGGTTGTCTATTTTAAACAGAACGGTTGTCTATTTTAAACAGAACGGTTGTCTATTTTAAACTAGAGGACAGAACAATATCTCCATAGATTTCAACAGAACGGTTGTCTATTTTAATCAGAACGGTTGTCTATTTGAAACTAGAGGACAGAACAATATCTCCATAGATTTCAACAGAACGGTTGTCTATTTTAATTAGAACGGTTGTCTATTTTAAACTAGAGGACAGAACAATATCTCCATAGATTTCAACAGAACGGTTGTCTATTTTAATCAGAACGGTTGTCTATTTTAAACAGAATGGTTGTCTATTTTAAACAGAACGGTTGTCTATTTTAAACAGAAATGTTGTCTATTTTAAACAGAACAGTTGTCTATTTTAAACTAGAGGACAGAACAATATCTCCATAGATTTCAACAGAAAGGTTGTCTATTTTAAACTAGAGGACAGAACAATATCTCCATAGATTTCAACAGAAAGGTTGTCTATTTTAAACTAGAGGACAGAACAATATCTCCATAGATTTCAACAGAAAGGTTGTCTATTTTAAACTAGAGGACAGAACAATATCTCCATAGATTTCAACAGAAAGGTTGTCTATTTTAAACAGAACGGTTGTCTATTTTAAACAGAACGGTTGTCTATTTTAAACAGAACGTTGTCTATTTTAAACAGAACAGTTGTCTATTTTAAACAGAACGGTTGTCTATTTTAATCAGAACGGTTGTCTATTTTAAACAGAACGGTTGTCTATTTGAAACAGAACGGTTGTCTATTTTAAACAGAACGGTTGTCTATTTTAAACTAGAGGACAGAACAATATCTCCATAGATTTCAACAGAACGGTTGTCTATTTTAATCAGAACGGTTGTCTATTTGAAACTAGAGGACAGAACAATATCTCCATAGATTTCAACAGAACGGTTGTCTATTTTAATTAGAACGGTTGTCTATTTTAAACTAGAGGACAGAACAATATCTCCATAGCACTGAGAGACTAACAGACAGAGACACAGATGCAGGTTGAGCGGTTGGGTTGGGAGAGAGGTTTCAGGTGAGGGTTGTATGAGGGCTTCATGGACAGTTTATCACACAGTCAATACTGAGTGGTACTTGTCTACATAATTACATAGTCCATGTATTGTAACAAGGATTTGTGGCTGCCGGTAACTCTTCAGGTCATGTTGATTTTGTGTAGTTGTTTCAAAGGACCGTCCAATGTACACACAGTAAATGTTAACGATGACTATAATAACCAATCCCAACATTAAATAGATGGTTCATTATGTAAACATCTGACAGGCAAAGTTGAGGAGACGACGTGGTTAAAAAGATTACGAGTTACTGATCTAATATGCATTTAATACTCCTTATAAATGTAATATATTTGTTATTTTATAAATGTACATCTTATTTTATTTTTATTTAACATTTATGAACATTTACAGAATAAGATTTACATTTATGTGAATGTTATTTTTTTTATCAGAACGGTGAGATGAGCCAAGAATGAAAAGTACATCAAACACACCGACAAAAGGACAACAACAATGGGTTAGGGTTAGAATGGGTTATAATGGGTTAGGGTTAGAATGGGTTAGGGTTAGAATGGGTTAGGGTTAGAATGGGTTAGGGTTAGTTTGGGATAGGGTTAGAATGGGTTAGAATGGGTTAGGGTTAGAATGGGTTAGAAGGGGTTAGAATGGGTTAGGGTTAGAATGGGTTAGGGTTAGAATGGGTTAGAATGGGTTAGAATGGGTTAGGATGGGTTAGAATGGGTTAGAATGGGTTAGGGTTAGAATGGGTTAGGGTTAGAATGGGTTAGAATGGGATAGGGTTAGGGTTAGAATGGGTTAGAATGGGTTAGGATTTAGAATGGGTTAGGGTTAGAATGGGTTAGAATGGGTTAGGGTTAGAATGGGCTATGGTTAGAATGGGTTAGAATGAGTTAGGGTTTGGGTTAGAATGGGTTAGGGTTAGAATGGGTTAGGGTTAGAATGGGTTAGGGTTAGAATGGGTTAAGGTTAGGGTTAGAATGGGTTCAGAATAGAATGGCTTAGAATGGGTTAGGGTTAGAATGGGTTAGGGTTAGAATGGGTTAGAATGGGTTAGGGTTAGAATGGGTTAAGGTTAGAATGGGTCAGGGTTAGAATGGGTTAGGGTTAAAATGGTTTAGGGCTAGAATGGGTTAGGTTTAGAATGGGTGAGAATGAGTTAGGGTTAGGGTTAGGGTTAGAATGGCTTAGGGTTAGAATTTGTTAGTGTTAGAATGGGTTAGGGTTAGGGATAGAATGGGCTAGGGTTAGGGATAGAATGGGTTAGGGTTAGAATGGGTTAGGGTTAAAATGGGTTAGAATAGGTTAGGGTTAGAATGGGTTAGGGTTAGAATGGGTTAGGGTTAGAATGGGTTAGAATGAGTTAGGGTTAGGGTTAGAATGGGTTAGGGTTAGAATGGGTTAGGGTTAGAATGGGTTAGGGTTAGAATGGGTTAAGGTTAGGGTTAGAATGGGTTCAGAATAGAATGGGTTAGAACGGGTTAGGGTTAGAATGGGTTAGGGTTAGAATGGGTTAGAATGGGTTAGGGTTAGAATGGGTTAGGGTTAGAATGGGTTAGGGTTAGAATGGGTTAAGGTTAGAATGGGTCAGGGTTAGAATGGGTTAGGGTTAAAATGGTTAAGGGCTAGAATGGGTTAGGGTTAGAATGGGTGAGAATGAGTTAGGGTTAAGATAGGTTAGGGTTAGAATGGCTTAGGGTTAGAATTTGTTAGTGTTAGAATGGGTTAGGGTTAGGGATAGAATGGGCTAGGGTTAGGGATAGAATGGGTTAGGGTTAGAATGGGTTAGGGTTAAAATGGGTTAGAATAGGTTAGGGTTAGAATGGGTTAGGGTTAGAATGGGTTAGGGTTAGAATGGGTTAAGGTTAGAATGGGTTAGGGTTAGAATAGGTTAGGGTTAGAATGGGTTAGGATGGGTTAGAATGGGTTAGGGTTAGAATGGGTTAGGGTTAGAATGGGTTAGGGTTAGAATGGGTTAGGGTTAGAATGGGTTAGGGTTAGAATGGTTTAGGGTTGGAATGGGTTAAGGTTAGAATGGGTCAGGGTTAGAATGGGTTAAGGTTAGAATGGGCCAGGGTTAGAATGGGTTAAGGTTAGAATGGGTTAGGGTTAGGGTTAGATTTAGAATGTGTAAGTGTTAGAATGGGTTAAGGTTAGGATGGGTTAGAATGGGTTAGGGTTAGACTGGGTTAGGATGGGTTAGGGTTAGGATGGGTTAGGGTTAGAATGGGTTAAGGTTAGGGTTAGAATGGGTTCAGAATAGAATGGCTTAGAATGGGTTAGGGTTAGAATGGGTTAGGGTTAGAATGGGTTAGAATGGGTTAGGGTTAGAATGGGTTAAGGTTAGAATGGGTCAGGGTTAGAATGGGTTAGGGTTAAAATGGTTTAGGGCTAGAATGGGTTAGGTTTAGAATGGGTGAGAATGAGTCAGGGTTAGGGTTAGGGTTAGGGTTAGAATGGCTTAGGGTTAGAATTTGTTAGTGTTAGAATGGGTTAGGGTTAGGGATAGAATGGGCTAGGGATAGAATGGGTTAGGGTTAGAATGGGTTAGGGTTAAAATGGGTTAGAATAGGTTAGGGTTAGAATGGGTTAGGGTTAGAATGGGTTAGGGTTAGAATGGGTTAGAATGAGTTAGGGTTAGGGTTAGAATGGGTTAGGGTTAGAATGGGTTAGGGTTAGAATGGGTTAGGGTTAGAATGGGTTAAGGTTAGGGTTAGAATGGGTTCAGAATAGAATGGGTTAGAACGGGTTAGGGTTAGAATGGGTTAGGGTTAGAATGGGTTAGAATGGGTTAGGGTTAGAATGGGTTAGGGTTAGAATGGGTTAGGGTTAGAATGGGTTAAGGTTAGAATGGGTCAGGGTTAGAATGGGTTAGGGTTAAAATGGTTAAGGGCTAGAATGGGTTAGGGTTAGAATGGGTGAGAATGAGTTAGGGTTAAGATAGGTTAGGGTTAGAATGGCTTAGGGTTAGAATTTGTTAGTGTTAGAATGGGTTAGGGTTAGGGATAGAATGGGCTAGGGTTAGGGATAGAATGGGTTAGGGTTAGAATGGGTTAGGGTTAAAATGGGTTAGAATAGGTTAGGGTTAAAATGGGTTAGGGTTAGAATGGGTTAGGGTTAGAATGGGTTAAGGTTAGAATGGGTTAGGGTTAGAATAGGTTAGGGTTAGAATGGGTTAGGATGGGTTAGAATGGGTTAGGGTTAGAATGGGTTAGGGTTAGAATGGGTTAGGGTTAGAATGGGTTAGGGTTAGAATGGGTTAGGGTTAGAATGGTTTAGGGTTGGAATGGGTTAAGGTTAGAATGGGTCAGGGTTAGAATGGGTTAAGGTTAGAATGGGCCAGGGTTAGAATGGGATAGGGTTAGCATGGGTTAGGGTTAGGGTTAGATTTAGAATGTGTAAGTGTTAGAATGGGTTAAGGTTAGGATGGGTTAGAATGGGTTAGGGTTAGAATGGGTTAGGATGGGTTAGGGTTAGGATGGGTTAGGGTTAGGCTGGGTTCGGGTTAGAATGGGTTAGGATGGGTTAGGGTTAGAATGGGTTAGTGTTAGAATGGGTTAAGGTTAGGATGGATTAGGGTTAGAATGGGTTAGGGCTAGGATGGGTTAGGGTTAGAATGGGTTAGAATGGGTTAGGATGGGTTAGGGTTAGAATGGGTTAGGATGGGTTAGGGTTAGAATGGGTTAGGGTTAGGATGGGTTAGGATGGGACAGGGATAGAATGGGTTTGGATGGGTTAGAATGGGTTAGGAAGGGTTAGAATGGGTAAGTGTTAGAATATGTTAGGGTTAGAATGGGTTAGGGTTAGGATGGGTTAGGGCTAGGATGGGTTAGGGTTAGAATGGGTAAGAATGGGTTAGAATGGGTTAGTGTTACTATGGGTTAGGGTTAGAATGGGTTAAGGTTAGAATGGTTTAAGGTTAGATTACTTCAGGGTTAGAATGGGTTAGGGTTAGAATGGGTTAGTGTTAGAATGGGTTAGGGTTAGAATGGCTTAGGGTTAGAATTTGTTAGTGTTAGAATGGGTTAGGGTTAGAATGGGTTAGGGCTAGAATGGGTTAGGGTTAAGGTTAGAATGGGTTAGGGTTAGAATGGGTTAGAGTTAGGGTTAGAATGGGTTAGGGTTAGAATAGGTTAGGGTTAGAATGGGTTAGGGTTAAAATGATTTAGGGTTAGAATGGGTTAGGGTTAGAATGGGTTAGTGTTAGAATGGGTTCGGTTGAGAATGGGTTAAGTTTAGAATGGGATAGGGTTAAAATGGGTTAGAATAGGTTAGGGTTAGAATGGGCTAGGGTTAGAATGGGTTAGGGTTAAAATGGGTTAGAATGGGTTAGGGTTAGAATGGGTTAGGGTGAGAATGGGTTAGGGTTAGAATGGGTTAGTGTTAGAATGGGTTAGGGTTAGAATGGGTTAGCGTTAGAATGTGTTAGGGTTAGGGTTAGAATAGGTTAGGGTTAGAATGGGTTAGGATGGGTTAGAATGGGTTAGGGTTAGAATGGGTTAGAATGGGTTCGGTTTTGAACAGGTTAAGTTTAGAATGGGTTAGGGTTAAAATGGGTTAGAATAGGTTAGGGTTAGAATGGGTTAGGGTTAGAATGGGTTAGGGTTAGAATGGGTTAGGGTTAGAATGGGTTAGGGTGAGAATGGGTTAGGGTTAGAATGGGTTAGTGTTAGAATGGGTTAGGGTTAGAATGGGATAGGGTTAGAATGGGATAGGGTTAGAATGGGTTAGGGTTATGCTGGGTTCAGGTTAGAATGGGTT
The DNA here is from genome assembly GCF_018296145.1 of Oncorhynchus tshawytscha. Taxonomy (NCBI): domain Eukaryota; kingdom Metazoa; phylum Chordata; class Actinopteri; order Salmoniformes; family Salmonidae; genus Oncorhynchus; species Oncorhynchus tshawytscha. The sequence continues at coordinate 95,342,349 of NC_056441.1, read as the reverse complement.
AGGATGGGTTAGGATTGGTTAGAATGGCTTAGTGTAAGACTATGTGAGGGTTAGAATGGGTTAGGATGGGTTAGGGTTAGAATGGGTTAGTGTTAGAATGGGTAAGGGTTAAGATGGATTAGGGTTAGAATGGGTTAGGGTTATGATGGGTTAGTGTTAGGGTTAGAATGGGTTAGGGTTAGGATGGGTTAGGATGGGTTAGGATGGGTTAGGGATAGAATGGGTTTGGATGGGTTAGAATGGGTTAGGAAGGGTTAGAATGGGTAAGTGTTAGAATATGTTAGGGTTAGAATGGGTTAGGGTTAGGATGGGTTAGGGTTAGGATGGGTTAGGGTTAGAATGGGTTAGGATGGGTTAGAATGGGTTAGAATGGGTTAGAATGGGTTAGGGTTAGAATGGGTTAGAATGGGTTAGGATGGGTTAGAATGGGTTAGAATGGGTTAGAATGGGTTAGAATGGGTTAGAATGGGTTAGAATGGGTTAGAATGGGTTAGAATGGGTTAGGGTTAGAATGGGTTAGGATGGGTAATAATGGGTTAGAATGGGTTAGAATGGGTTAGAATGGGTTAGGGTTAAAATGGGTTAGAATGGGTTAGGGTGCGAATGGGTTAGGGTGCGAATGGGTTAGGGTGTGAATGGGTTAGGGTTAGAATGGGATAGGGTTAGAATGGGTTAGGGTTAGGATGGGTTAGGGTTAGGCTGGGTTCGGGTTAGAATGGGTTAGGATGGGTTAGGATTGGTTAGAATGGCTTAGTGTAAGACTATGTGAGGGTTAGAATGGGTTAGTGTTAGAATGGGTAAGGGTTAGGATGGATTAGGGTTAGAATGGGTTAGGGCTAGGAAGGGTTAGGGTTAGAATGGGTTAGGATGGGTTAGGGTTAGAATGGGTTAGGTTTAGGATGGGTTAGGCTGGGTTAGGGTTAGAATGGGTTAGTGTTAGAATGGGTTAGGGTTAGGATGGGTTCGGATGGGTTAGGGTTAGAATGGGTTAGTGTTAGAATGGGTTAGGGTTAGGATGGGATAGTGTTAGGTTGGGATAGTGTTAGGATGGGTTAGAATGAGTTAGGGTTAGAATGGGTTTGGGTTAGAATGGGTAAGGTTTAGGATGGGTTGGAATGGGTTAGGTTTAGGATGGGATAGGGTTAGAATGGGATAGGGTTAGAATGGGTTAGGGTTAGGATGGGTTAGAATGGGTTAGGTTTAGAATGGGATAGGGTTAGAATGGGTTAGGGTTAGGATGGGATAGGGTTAGGATGGGTTAGAATGGGTTAGGATGGGTTAGGGTAAGAATGGGTTAGGATTGGTTAGAATGGGTCAGAATTAGTTAGAATGGGTTAGGATGGGTTAGAATGGGTTAGTGTTAGAATGGGTTAGGGATAGAATGGGTTAGGATGGGATAGGGTTAGAATGGGTTAGGGTTAGGAATAGAATGGGTTAGGATGGGTTAGAATGAGTTAGAATGGGTAAGTGTTAGAATGGGTTAGGGTTAGAATGGGTTAGGGTTAGGATGGGTTAGGGTTAGGATGGGTTAGGGTTAGAATGGGTTCGTATGGGTTAGAATGGGTTAGGGTTAGTAAGAATGGTTAGGATGGGTTAGAATGGGTTAGTGTTAGAATGGTTTAGGGTTAGGATGGGTTAGAATGGGTTAGGCTTAGGATGGGATATTGTTAGGATGGGTTAGGATGGGTTAGGGTTAGAATGGGTTAGGATGGGTTCGAGTTAGAATGGGTTAGGATGGGTTAGGGATAGAATGGGTTAGTGTTAGAATGGGTTAGGGGTAGAATGGATTAGGATGGGAGAGGGTTAGAATGGGTTAGGGTTAGGGATAGAATGGGTTAGGATGGGTTAGGGTTAGAATGGGTTAGGCTGGGTTAGAATGGGTTAGAATGGGTTAGGGTTAGGATGGGTTAGGGTTAGGATGGGATAGGGTTAGAATGGGTTAGGGTTAGAATGGGTTAGGGTTAGAATGGGTTAGGGTTAGGATGGGATAGGGTTAGAATGGGTTAGGGTTAGAATGGGTTAGGGTTAGGATGGGATAGGGTTATGATGGGTTAGGGTTAGAATGGGTTAGAATGGGTTAGGATGGGTTATGGTTAGGATGGGTTAGGGTTAGGATGGGATAGGGTTAGAATGGGTTAGGGTTAGAATGGGTTAGGGTTAGAATGGGTTAGGGTTAGGATGGGATAGGGTTAGGATGGGTTAGAATGTTTTAGGGTTAGGATGGGATAGGGTTAGGATGGGTTAGAATGGGTTAGGATTGGTTAGGGTTAGAATGGGTTAGGATGGGTTAGGATGGGTTAGAATGGGTTAGAATAAATTAGAATGGGTTAGTGTTAGAATGGGTTAGGGTTAGGATGGGTTAGGGTAAGGATGAGTTAGGGGTGGTTAGAATGGGTAAGGGTTAGAATGGGTTAGGATGGGTTAGGGTTAGAATGGGTTAGTGTTAGAATGGGTTAGGGTTAGAATGGGTTAGAATAGGTTAGGGTTAGAATGGGTTAGGGTTAGAATGGGTTAGGGTTAAAATGGGTTAGAATGGGTAAGGGTTAGAATGGGTTAGGGTGAGAATGGGTTAGGGTGAGAATGGGTTAGTGTTAGAATGGGTTAGGGTTAGAATGGGTTAGCGTTAGAATGTGTTAGTGTTAGAATGTGTTAGGGTTAGGGTTAGAATAGGTTAGGGTTAGAATGGGTCAGGATGGGTTAGAATGGGTTAGGGTTAGAATGGGTTAGAATGGGTTCGGTTTTGAACAGGTTAAGTTTAGAATGGGTTAGGGTTAAAATGGGTTAGAATAGGTTAGGGTTAGAATGGGTTAGGGTTAGAATGGGTTAGGGTTAGAATGGGTTAGGGTTAGAATGGGTTAGGGTGAGAATGGGTTAGGGTTAGAATGGGTTAGTGTTAGAATGTGTTAGGGTTAGAATGGGATAGGGTTAGAATGGGTTAGGGTTAGGATGGGTTAGGGTTATGCTGGGTTCAGGTTAGAATGGGTTAGGATGGGTTAGGATTGGTTAGAATGGCTTAGTGTAAGACTATGTGAGGGTTAGAATGGGTTAGGATGGGTTAGGGTTAGATTGGGTTAGTGTTAGAATGGGTAAGGGTTAAGATGGATTAGGGTTAGAATGGTTTAGGGCTAGGATGGGTTAGGGTTAGAATGGGTTAGGGTTAGGATGGTTAGGATGGGTTAGGATGGGTTAGGGATAGAATGGGTTTGGATGGGTTAGAATGGGTTAGGAAGGGTTAGAATGGGTAAGTGTTAGAATATGTTAGGGTTAGAATGGGTTAGGGTTAGGATGGGTTAGGGTTAGGATGGGTTAGGGTTAGAATGGGTTAGGATGGGTAATAATGGGTTAGAATGGGTTAGAATGGGTTAGAATGGGTTAGGGTTAAAATGGGTTAGAATGGGTTAGGGTTAGAATGGGTTAGGGTGCGAATGGGTTAGGGTGCGAATGGGTTAGGGTGCGAATGGGTTAGGGTTAGAATGGGATAGGGTTAGAATGGGTTAGGGTTAGGATGGGTTAGGGTTAGGCTGGGTTCGGGTTAGAATGGGTTAGGATGGGTTAGAATGGCTTAGTGTAAGACTATGTGAGGGTTAGAATGGGTTAGGGCTAGGATGGGTTAGGGTTAGAATGGGTTAGGATGGGTTAGGGTTAGAATGGGTTAGGTTTAGGATGGGTTAGAATGGGTTAGGAAGGGTGAGAATGGGTAAGTGTTAGAATATGTTAGGATTAGAATGGGTTATGGTTAGGATGGGTTAGGGTTAGGATGGGTTAGGGTTAGAATGGGTTAGGATGGGTAAGAATGGGTTAGAATGAGTTAGAATGGGTTAGGATGGGTTAGAATGGGTTAGTGTTACTATGGGTTAGGGTTAGAATGTGTTAAGGTTAGAAGGGGTCAGGGTTAGAATGGGTTAAGGTTAGAATGGTTTAAGGTTAGAATAGTTCAGGGTTAGAATGGGTTAGGGTTAGAATGGGTTAGTGTTAGGATGGCATAGGGTTAGAATGGGTTAGAATGGGTTAGGGTTAGAATGGGTTAGGGTTAGGATGGGTTAGAATGGGTTAGGGTTAGGATGGGATAGGGTTAGAATGGGTTAGAATGGGTTAGGGTTAGAATGGGTTAGGGTTAGGATGGGTTAGAATGGGTTAGGGTTAGGATGGGATAGGGTTAGAATGGGTTAGGGTTAGAATGGGTTAGGGTTAGGATGGGATAGGGTTATGATGGGTTAGGGTTAGAATGGGTTAGAATGGGTTAGGATGGGTTATGGTTAGGATGGGTTAGGGTTAGGATGGGATAGGGTTAGAATGGGTTAGGGTTAGAATGGGTTAGGGTTAGAATGGGTTAGGGTTAGGATGGGATAGGGTTAGGATGGGTTAGAATGTTTTAGGGTTAGGATGGGATAGGGTTAGGATGGGTTAGAATGGGTTAGGATTGGTTAGGGTTAGAATGGGTTAGGATGGGTTAGGATGGGTTAGAATGGGTTAGAATAAATTAGAATGGGTTAGTGTTAGAATGGGTTAGGGTTAGGATGGGTTAGGGTTAGGGTTAGAATGGGTTAGGGTAAGGATGAGTTAGGGGTGGTTAGAATGGGTAAGGGTTAGAATGGGTTAGGATGGGTTAGGGTTAGAATGGGTTAGTGTTAGAATGGGTTAGGGTTAGAATGGGTTAGAATAGGTTAGGGTTAGAATGGGTTAGGGTTAGAATGGGTTAGGGTTAAAATGGGTTAGAATGGGTAAGGGTTAGAATGGGTTAGGGTGAGAATGGGTTAGGGTGAGAATGGGTTAGTGTTAGAATGGGTTAGGGTTAGAATGGGTTAGCGTTAGAATGTGTTAGTGTTAGAATGTGTTAGGGTTAGGGTTAGAATAGGTTAGGGTTAGAATGGGTTAGGATGGGTTAGAATGGGTTAGGGTTAGAATGGGTTAGATTGGGTTTGGTTTTGAACGGGTTAAGTTTAGAATGGGTTAGGGTTAAAATGGGTTAGAATAGGTTAGGGTTAGAATGGGTTAGGGTTAGGGTTAGGGTTAGAATGTGTTAGTGTTAGAATGGGTTAGGGTTAGAATGGGTTATAATGGGTTAGGGTTAGGATGGGTTAATGTTAGAATGGGATAGGGTTAGAATGGGTTAGGGTTAGGAGGGGTTAGGGTTAGGCTGGGTTCGGGTTAGAATGGATTAGGATGGGTTAGGATTGGTTAGAATGGCTTAGTGTAAGACTATGTGAGGGTTAGAATGGGTTAGGATGGGTTAGGGTTAGAATGGGTTAGTGTTAGAATGGGTAAGGGTTAAGATGGATTAGGGTTAGAATGGGTTAGGGTTAGGATGGGTTAGGGTTAGGGTTAGAATGGGTTAGGGTTAGGATGGGTTAGGATGGGTTAGGATGGGTTAGGGATAGAATGGGTTTGGATGGGTTAGAATGGGTTAGAATGGGTAAGTGTTAGAATATGTTAGGGTTAGAATGGGTTAGGGTTAGGATGGGTTAGGGTTAGGATGGGTTAGGGTTAGAATGGGTTAGGATGGGTAATAATGGGTTAGAATGGGTTAGAATGGGTTAGAATGGGTTAGGGTTAAAATGGGTTAGAATGGGTTAGGGTTAGAATGGGTTAGGGTGCGAATGGGTTAGGGTGCGAATGGGTTAGGGTGCGAATGGGTTAGGGTTAGAATGGGATAGGGTTAGAATGGGTTAGGGTTAGGATGGGTTAGGGTTAGGCTGGGTTCGGGTTAGAATGGGTTAGGATGGGTTAGAATGGCTTAGTGTAAGACTATGTGAGGGTTAGAATGGGTTAGTGTTAGAATGGGTAAGGGTTAGGATGAATTAGGGTTAGAATGGGTTAGGGCTAGGATGGGTTAGGGTTAGAATGGGTTAGGATGGGTTAGGGTTAGAATGGGTTAGGTTTAGGATGGGTTATGGTTAGGATGGGTTAGGGTTAGGATGGGTTAGGGTTAGAATGGGTTAGGATGGGTAAGAATGGGTTAGAATGAGTTAGAATGGGTTAGGATGGGTTAGAATGGGTTAGTGTTACTATGGGTTAGGGTTAGAATGTGTTAAGGTTAGAAGGGGTCAGGGTTAGAATGGGTTAGGTTAGAATGGTTTAAGGTTAGAATAGTTCAGGGATAGAATGGGTTAGGGTTAGAAGGGGTCAGGGTTAGAATGGGTTAAGGTTAGAATGGTTTAAGGTTAGAATAGTTCAGGGTTAGAATGGGTTAGGGTTAGAATGGGTTAGTGTTAGGATGGCATAGGGTTAGAATGGGTTAGAATGGGTTAGGGTTAGAATGGGTTAGGGTTAGGATGGGTTAGAATGGGTTAGGGTTAGGATGGGATAGGGTTAGAATGGGTTAGGGTTAGAATGGGTTAGGGTTAGGATGGGATAGGGTTAGAATGGGTTAGGGTTAGAATGGGTTAGGGTTAGAATGGGTTAGGGTTAGGATGGGATAGGGTTAGGATGGGTTAGAATGGTTTAGGGTTAGGATGGGATAGGGTTAGGATGGGTTAGGATGGGTTAGGGTTAGAATGGGTTAGGGTTAGGATGGGTTAGGGTTAGAATGGGTTAGAATAAATGAGAATGGGTTAGTGTTAGAATGGGTTAGGGTTAGGATGGGTTAGGGTTAGAATGGGTTAGGGTAAGGATGAGTTAGGGGTGGTTAGAATGGGTAAGGGTTAGAATGGGTTCGGATGGGTTAGGGTTAGAATGGGTTAGTGTTAGAATGGGTTAGGGTTAGGATGGGATAGTGTTAGGTTGGGATAGTGTTAGGATGGGTTAGAATGAGTTAGGGTTAGAATGGGTTTGGGTTAGAATGGGTAAGGTTTAGGATGGGTTGGAATGGGTTAGGTTTAGGATGGGATAGGGTTAGAATGGGATAGGGTTAGAATGTACTTCCGGCGCCGACAGAGATGGCCGCCTCGCTTCGCGTTCCTAGGAAACTATGCAGTTTTTTGTTTTTTTACGTGTTATTTCTTACACTAGTACCCCAGGTCATCTTAGGTTTCTTTACATACAGCCGACAAGAACTACTGAATATAAGATCAGCGTCAACTCACCATCAGTACGACCAAGAATATGTTTTTCGCGACGCGGATCCTGTGTTCTGCCTTACAACCAGTGTAACCGAGTGGATCACATGCAGCGACCAAAAAAAAAAAAAAAAACGACTCAGAAAAAGAGGGAAACGAAGCGGTCTTCTGGTCAGACTCCGGAGACGGGCACATCGTGCACCACTCCCTAGCATTCTTCTTGCCAATGTCCAGTCTCTTGACAACAAGGTTGATGAAATCCGAGCAAGGGTAGCATTCCAGAGGGACATCAGAGACTGTAACGTTCTCTGCTTCACGGAAACATGGCTAACTGGAGAGACGCAATCCGGCGGTGCAGCCAGCGGGTTTCTCCACGCATCGCGCCGACAGAAACAAACATCTTTCTGGTAAGAAGAGGGGCGGGGGCGTATGTCTTATGGCCAACGTGACATGGTGTGATGAAAGAAACATACAGGAACTCAAATCCTTCTGTTCACCTGATTTAGAATTCCTCACAATCAAATGTAGACCGCATTATCTACCAAGAGAATTCTCTTCGATTATAATCACAGCCGTATATATCCCCCAAGCAGACACATCGATGGCTCTGAACGAACTTTATTTAACTCTCTGCAAACTGGAAACGATTTATCCGGAGGCTGCATTCATTGTAGCTGGGGATTTTAACAAGGCTAATCTGAAAACAAGACTCCCTAAATTTTATCAGCATATCGATTGCGCAACCAGGGGTGGAAAGACCCTGGATCATTGTTACTCTAACTTCCGCGACGCATATAAGGCCCTGCCCCGCCCCCTTTCGGAAAAGCTGACCACGACTCCATTTTGTTGATCCCTGCCTACAGACAGAAACTAAAACAAGAAGCTCCCACGCTGAGGTCTGTCCAACGCTGGTCCGACCAAGCTGACTCCACACTCCAAGACTGCTTCCATCACGTGGACTGGGAGATGTTTCGTATTGCGTCAGACAACAACATTGACGAATACGCTGATACGGTGTGCGAGTTCATTAGAACGTGCGTTGAAGATGTCGTTCCCATAGCAACGATTAAAACATTCCCTAACCAGAAACCGTGGAGTGATGGCAGCATTCGTGTGAAACTGAAGGCACGAACCACTGCTTTTAATCAGGGCAAGGTGTCTGGTAACATGGCTGAATACAAACAGTGCAGCTATTCCCTCCGCAAGGCTATCAAACAAGCTAAGCGCCAGTACAGAGACAAAGTAGAATCTCAATTCAACGGCTCAGACACAAGAGGTATGTGGCAGGGTCTACAGTCAATCACGGACTACAGGAAGAAACCCAGCCCAGTCACGGACCAGGATGTCTTGCTCCCAGGCAGACTAAATAACTTTTTGCCCGCTTTGAGGACAATACAGTGCCACTGACACGGCCTGCAACGGAAACATGCGGTCTCTCCTTCACTGCAGCCGAAGTGAGTAAGACATTTAAACGTGTTAACCCTCGCAAGGCTGCAGGCCCAGACGGCATCCCCAGCCGCGCCCTCAGAGCATGCGCAGACCAGCTGGCCGGTGTGTTTACGGACATATTCAATCAATCCCTATACCAGTCTACTGTTCCCACATGCTTCAAGAGGGCCACCATTGTTCCTGTTCCCAAGAAAGCTAAGGTAACTGAGCTAAACGACTACCGCCCGTAGCACTCACATCCGTCATCATGAAGTGCTTTGAGAGACTAGTCAAGGACCATATCACCTCCACCCTACCTGACACCCTTGACCCACTCCAATTTGCTTACCGCCCAAATAGGTCCACAGACGATGCAATCTCAACCACACTGCACACTGCCCTAACCCATCTGGACAAGAGGAATACCTATGTGAGAATGCTGTTCATCGACTACAGCTCGGCATTCAACACCATAGTACCCTCCAAGCTCGTCATCAAGCTCGAGACCCTGGGTCTCGACCCCGCCCTGTGCAACTGGGTACTGGACTTCCTGACGGGCCGCCCCCAGGTGGTGAGGGTAGGCAACAACATCTCCTCCCCGCTGATCCTCAACACTGGGGCCCCACAAGGGTGCGTTCTGAGCCCTCTCCTGTACTCCCTGTTCACCCACGACTGCGTGGCCATGCACGCCTCCAACTCAATCATCAAGTTTGCGGACGACACAACAGTGGTAGGCTTGATTACCAACAACGACGAGACGGCCTACAGGGAGGAGGTGAGGGCCCTCGGAGTGTGGTGTCAGGAAAATAACCTCACACTCAACGTCAACAAAACTAAGGAGATGATTGTGGACTTCAGGAAACAGCAGAGGGAACACCCCCATCCACATCGATGGAACAGTAGTGGAGAGGGTAGCAAGTTTTAAGTTCCTCGGCATACACATCACAGACAAACTGAATTGGTCCACTCACACAGACAGCATCGTGAGGAAGGCGCAGCAGCGCCTCTTCAACCTCAGGAGGCTGAAGAAATTCGGCTTGTCACCAAAAGCACTCACAAACTTCTACAGATGCACAATCGAGAGCATCCTGGCGGGCTGTATCACCGCCTGGTATGGCAACTGCACCGCCCTCAACCGTAAGGCTCTCCAGAGGGTAGTGAGGTCTGCACAACGCATCACCGGGGGCAAACTACCTGCCCTCCAGGACACCTACACCACCCGATGCTACAGGAAGGCCATAAAGATCATCAAGGACATCAACCACCCGAGCCACTGCCTGTTCACCCCGCTGCCATCCAGAAGGCGAGGTCAGTACAGGTGCATCAAAGCTGGGACCGAGAGACTGAAAAACAGCTTCTATCTCAAGGCCATCAGACTGTTAAACAGCCACCACTAACATTGAGTGGCTACTGCCAACACACTGTCAATGACACTGACTCTACTCCAGCCACTTTAATCATGGGAATCGATGGGAAATGATGTAAATATATCACTAGCCACTTTAAACAATGCTACCTTATATAATGTTACTTACCCTACATTGTTCATCTCATATGCATACGTTGATACTGTACTCTATATCATCGACTGCATCCTTATGTAATACATGTATCACTAGCCACTTTAACTATGCCACTTGGTTTACATACTTATCTCATATGTATATACTGTACTCGATATCATCTACTGTATCTTGCCTATGCTGCTCTGTACCATCACTCATTCATATATCCTTATGTACATATTCTTTATCCCCTTACACTGTGCATGACAGTAGTTTTTTTTGGAATTGTTAGTTAGATTACTTGCTCGTTATTACTGCATTGTCGGAACTAGAAGCACAAGCATTTCGCTACACTCGCATTAACATCTGCTAACCATGTGTATGTGACAAATAAAATTTGATTTGATTTGATTTGATTTGATTTGATTTGAATGGGTTAGGGTTAGGATGGGTTAGAATGGGTTAGGTTTAGAATGGGATAGGGTTAGAATGGGTTAGGGTTAGGATGGGATAGGGTTAGGATGGGTTAGAATGGGTTAGGATGGGTTAGGGTAAGAATGGGTTAGGATTGGTTAGAATGGGTCAGAATTAGTTAGAATGGGTTAGGATGGGTTAGAATGGGTTAGTGTTAGAATGGGTTAGGGATAGAATGGGTTAGGATGGGATAGGGTTAGAATGGGTTAGGGTTAGGAATAGAATGGGTTAGGATGGGTTAGAATGGGTTAGAATGGGTAAGTGTTAGAATGGGTTAGGGTTAGAATGGGTTAGGGTTAGGATGGGTTAGGGTTAGGATGGGTTAGGGTTAGAATGGGTTCGTATGGGTTAGAATGGGTTAGAATTAGTAAGAATGGTTAGGATGGGTTAGAATGGGTTAGTGTTAAAATGGTTTAGGGTTAGGATGGGTTAGAATGGGTTAGGCTTAGGATGGGATATTGTTAGGATGGGTTAGGATGGGTTAGGGTTAGAATGGGTTAGGATGGGTTCGAGTAAGAATGGGTTAGGATGGGTTAGGGATAGAATGGGTTAGTGTTAGAATGGGTTAGGGATAGAATGGATTAGGATGGGAGAGGGTTAGAATGGGTTAGGGTTAGGGATAGAATGGGTTAGGATGGGTTAGGGTTAGAATCGGTTAGGCTGGGTTAGAATGGGTTAGAATGGGTAAGTTTTAGAATGGGTTAGGGTTAGAATGGGTTAGGGTTAGGGTTAGGATGGGTTAGGGTTAGAATGGGTTTGTATGGGTTAGAATGGGTTAGAATTAGTAAGAATGGGTTAGGATGGGTTAGAATGGGTGTGTGTTAGAATGGTTAAGGTTAGAATGGGATAGGATGGGTTAGGGTTAGAATGGATTCGTTTTAGAATGGGTTAGGGTTATTATGGGATAGGGTTAGGATGGGTTAGAATGGGTTAGAATGAGTTATAATGGGTTAGGACGGGTTAGAATGGGTTAGGGTTAGGATGGGATAGGGTTAGAATGGGTTAGGATGGGTTAGGGTTAGGATGGATTAGGGTTAGAATGGGTAAGTGTTAGAATATGTTAGGGTTAGAATGGGTTAGGGTTAGAATGGGTTAGAATGGGTTAGAATGAGTTGGAATGGGTTAGGATGGGTTAAAATGGGTTAGGGTTAGAATGGGTTAGGGTTTAAATGGGTTAGAATGGGTTCGGGTTAGAATGGGTTAGGGTTAGAATGGGTTAGCGTTAGAATGGTTTAGGGTTAGAATGGGTTAGGATGGGTTAGGGTTAGAATGGGTTAGGGTTAGGATGGGTTAGGGTTAGAATGGGTTAGGGTTAGGATGGGTTAGGATGGGTAAGAATGGGTTAGGAAGGGTTAGAATGGGTAAGTGTTAGAATATATTAGGGTTAGAATTGGTTAGGGTTGGGATGGATTAGGGTTAGAATGGTTTAGGGCTAGGATGGGTTAGGGTTAGAATGGGTTAGGATGGGTTAGGGTTAGAATGGGTTAGAGTGAGAATGGGTTAGGGTTAGAATGGGTTAGGGTTAGAATGGGTTAGGGTTAGGATGGGTTAGAATGGGTTAGAATGGGTTAGGGTTAGAATGGGTTAGTGTTAGAATGGGTAAGGGTTAGGATGGATTAGGGTTAGAATGGGTTAGGGTTAGGATGGGTTATGGTTAGAATGGGTTAGGGTTAGGATGGGTTAGGATGGGACAGGGATAGAATGGGTTTGGATGGGATAGAATGGGTTAGGAAGGGTTAGAATGGGTAAGTGTTCGAATATGTTAGGGTTAGAATGGGTTAGGGTTAGGATGGGTTAGGGTTAGAATGGGTTAGAATGAGTTAGAATGGGTTAGGATGGGTTAAAATGGGTTAGGGTTAGAATGGGTTAGGGTTTAAATGGGTTAGAATGGGTTAGGGTTAGAATGGGTTAGAATTAGTAAGAATGGTTAGGATGGGTTAGAATGGGTTAGTGTTAGAATGGGTTAGAATGGGTTAGGCTTAGGATGGGATAGGGTTAGGATGGGTTAGGATGGGTTAGAGTTAGAATGGGTTAGGATGGGTTAGGGTTAGAATGGGTTAGGATGGGTTAGGGTTAGAATGGATTAGTTTTAGGATGGGATAGGGTTAGGATGGGATAGGGTTAGGATGGGGTAGGTTTAGGATGGGTTAGAATGGGTTAGGATTAGAATGGGTTTGGGTTAGAATGGGTTAGGGTTAGAATGGGTTAGGGTTAGAATGGGTAAGGGTTAGGATGGGATAGGGTTAGAATGAGTTAGGGTTAGGATGGTATAGGGTTAGAATGGGTTAGGGTTAGGATGGGATAGGGTTAGAATGGTTTAGGGCTAGGATGGGTTAGGGTTAGAATGGTTTAGGGTTAGAATGGGTAAGTGTTAGAATATATTAGGGTTAGAATTGGTTAGGGTTGGATTAGGGTTAGAATGGTTTAGGGCTAGGATGGGTTAGGGTTAGAATGGGTTAGGATGGGTTAGGGTTAGAATGGGTTAGAGTTAGGATGGGTTAGGGTCAGAATGGGTTAGGGTTAGGATGGGTTAGAATGGGTTAGAATGGGTTAGGGTTAGAATAGGTTAGTGTTAGAATGGGTTAGGTAAGGGTTAGGATGGATTAGGGTTAGAATGGGTTAGGGTTAGGATGGGTTAGGGTTAGAATGGTTTAGGGTTACGATGGGTTAGAATGGGTTAGGCTTAGGATGGGATAGGGTTAGGATGGGTTAGGATGGGTTAGAGTTAGAATGGGTTAGGATGGGTTAGAATGGGTTAGTGTTAGAATGGGTTAGGATGGGTTAGGGTTAGAATGGATTAGTTTTAGAATGGGTTAGGGTTAGGATGGGATAGGGTTAGGATGGGGTAGGTTTAGGATGGGTTAGAATGGGTTAGGATTAGAATGGGTTTGGGTTAGAATGGGTTAGGGTTAGAATGGGTTTGGGTTAGAATGGGTTAGGGTTAGAATGGGTTAGGGTTAGAATGGGTAAGGGTTAGGATGGGATAGGGTTAGAATGAGTTAGGGTTAGGATGGTATAGGGTTAGAATGGGTTAGGGTTAGGATGGGATAGGGTTAGGATGGGTTAGAATGGGTTAGGATAGGTTAGGGTTAGAATGGGTTAGGATGGGTTAGAATGGGTCAGAATTAGTTAGAATGGGTTAGGATGGGTTAGAATGGTTAGTGTTAGAATGGGTTAGGGATAGAATGGATTAGGATGGGAGAGGGTTAGAATGGGTTAGGGTTAGGGATAGAATGGGTTAGGATGGGTTAGGGTTAGAATGGGTTAGAATGGGTAAGTTTTAGAATGGGTTAGGGTTAGAATGGGTTAGGCTGGGTTAGAATGGTTTAGAATGGGTAAGTGTTAGAATATGTTAGGGTTAGAATGGGTTAGGGTTAGAATGGGTTAGAATGGGTTAGGGTTAGAATGGGTTAGGGTTAGAATGGCTAAGGGTTAGGATGGGTTTGGGTTAGGGTTAGAATGGGTTCGTATGGGTTAGAATGGGTTAGAATTAGTTAGAATGGGTTAGGATGGGATAGGATGGGTTAGAATGGGTTAGGGTTAGAATGGGTTAGGGTTAGAATGGGTTAGGGTTAGAATGGGTAAGGGTTAGGATGGGTTTGGGTTAGGGTTAGGGTTAGAATGGGTTAGAATGGGTTAGAATTAGTTAGAATGGGTTAGAATGGGTTAGAATGGGTTAGTGTTAGAATGGGTTAGGGTTAGAATGGGTTAGGGGTAGGATGGGATAGGGTTAGGTTGGGATAGGGTTAGGGTTAGGATGGGTTAGAATGGGTTAGGGTTAGGATGGGATAGGGTTAGAATGGGTTAGAATGGGTTAGGGTTAGAATAGGTTAAGGTTATGATGGGTTAGAATGGGTTAGGGTTAGGATGGGATAGGGTTAGGATGGGTTAGAATGGGTTAGGATGGGGTAGAGTTAGGATGGGTTAGAATGGGTTAGGATGGGTTAGGATGGGTTAGGGTTAGGGTTAGGGTTAGGGGTTAGGGTTAGGGATAGAATGGGTTAGGATGGGTTTGGGTTAGAATGGGTTAGGATGGGTTAGAGTGGGTTAGAATGGGTAAGTGTTAAAATGGGTTAGGGTTAGGATGGGTTAGGGTTAGAATGGGTTAGGGTTAGAATGGCTAAGGGTTAGGATGGGTTAGAATGGGTTAGGGTTAGGATGGATTAGAATGGGTTAGTGTTAGGATGGGATAGGGTTAGGATGGGTTAGAATGGGTTAGGGTTAGAATGGGTTAGTGTTAGAATGGGTTAGGGTTAGGATGGGATAGGGTTAGGATGGGTTAGAATGGGTTAGGGTTAGAATGGGTTAGGGTTAGGATGGGATAGGGTTAGGATGGGATAGGGTTAGGATGGGTTAGAATGGGTTAGGGTTAGAATGGGTTAGGGTTAGAATGGGTTAGGGTTAGGATGGCATAGGGTTAGAATGGGTTAGGGTTAGAATGGGTTAGGATTAGAATGGGATAGGGTTAGAATGGGTTAGAATGGGTTAGGGTTAGAATGGGTTAGGGTTAGGTTGGGTTAGTGTTAGAATGGGTCAGGGTTAGAATGGGTTAGGGTTAGGATGGGTTAGTGTTAGAATGGGTTAGGGTTAGGATGGGTTAGGGTTAGGATGGGTTAGAATGGGTTGGGGTTAGAATGGGTTAGGGTTAGAATGGGTTAGGGTTAGAATGGGTTAGGGTTAGGATGGGTTAGTGTTAGAATGGGTTAGGGTTAGAATGGGTTAGGGTTAGGATGGGTTAGTGTTAGAATGGGTTAGGGTTAGGATGGGTTAGGGTTAGGGTTAGGATGGGTTAGAATGGGTTAGGGTTAGAATGGGTTAGGGTTAGAATGGGTTAGGGTTAGGATGGGTTAGGGTTAGGATGGGTTAGGGTTAGGATGGGTTCGAATGGTTTAGGGTTAGGATGGTATAGGGTTAGAATGGGTTAGAATGGGTTAGGGTTAGAATGAGTTAGGGTTAGAATGGGTCAGGGTTAGAATGGGTTAGGGTTAGGATGGGTTAGGGTTAGAATGGGTTAGGGTTAGAATGAGTTAGGGTTAGAATGGGTCAGGATTAGGGTTAGGGTTAGAACGAAAGGTACATCAAATACACTGAGAAAATAACAACAAAGGGTTAGAATGGGTTAGGTTTAGGGTTAGAATAAATAAATAATTATCATCCAATCACATTAACCGTTACTCTCGAGCGGAATAAAATTGATAAATGGTTTAAAAAGTAAGGCCCTCGTCCATAGAGACACATACCAGCTCTACTGGTACTACTGCTATTATCAGCAGTACTACACCTTCACTGTTAAACAACGCATCAGTGACAATGCATGAGATCATTTGAAACAATTCGCATACAAGCATGTGAATTCCATGCGTTACAGCTGGATGAGTCAACAGACGTGGCGGGCCTGGCACAGCTCCTGGTATATGTCCGTTACGTTTATGGGGGGGAGCAATTAAGGAAGACATCCTCTTCCGCAAACCACTGGAAACCAGGACAACAGGAAATAATATTTTTAAAGTACTGGACAGCTTTGTGACATTTAATTCGTTTTGGTGGTCAAGAAGGGTTGGTATCTGTACTGATGGCTTTAAAGCCTGACAGGGAGACATAGTGGAGTGGTAACGCGCGGGCAAGCAGTTGCTCCAAGCTTACGGACAATGTCAAATGTGATATAGCGAAGCACTTTCCCGAAACGGATGACACAAAAACTGGATTCATATCAAATCAAATTTTATTTGTCACATGCGCCGAATACAACAGGTGTAGAACCTTACAGTGAAATGCTTACTTACGAGCCCCTAACCAACAGTGCAGTTAAAAGAATATGGATAAGAATAAGAGATAAAAGTAATTAAAGAGCAGCAGTAAAAAATAACAATATACACAGGGGGTGCCGGTGCAGAGTCAATGTGGGGCACCGGTTAGTTGAGGTAGTATGTACATGTCGGTAGATTTAATTAAAGTGACTATGCATAAATGACAACAGAGAGTGGCAGTGGTCTGGAGAGGGGGGGGGGGCAATGCAAATAGTCTGGGTAGCCATTTGACCAGATTTTCAGGAGTCTTATGGCTTGGGGGTAAAAGTTGTTAAAAAGCCTCTTGGACCTAGACTTGGCGCTCCGGTGCAGCTTGCCATGCGGTAGCAGAGAGAACAGTCTATGACTAGGGTAGCTGGAGTCTTTGACAACTTTTAGGGCCTTCCCCTGACACCACCTGTATGTAAACACCACGACCATCAACATGTACACTACCACAGTCAACATGTACACCACCCAAACATACAGTCAACATGTAAACAACCACCACAGTCAACATGTACACCAACACAGTCAATATGTACACCACCACCACAGTCAACATGCACACCACCCATACATACAGTCAACATATAAACCACCACCACAGTCAACATGTACAGCACCCATACCGTACATACAGTCAACATGTACACCACCACCACAGTCAACATGTACACCACCACCATCACAGTCAACATGTACACCACCACCACAGTCAACATGTACACCACCACCACAGTCAACATGTACACCACCACCACCACAGTCAACATGTACACCACCACTAAAGTCAACATGTACACCACCACCACAGTCAATATGTGCCTCCCCGACCACCACCACTACAGTCAACATCTACATCACCAGCACAGTCAATAAGTACCCCCCAACCACCTCCACAGTCAACATGTACACCACCACCACCACTAAAGTCAACATGCACAACACCACCACCACAGTCAACATGTACACCACACCAGACAGTCAAAATGTACACCAACACTAAAGTCAACATGTACACCAGCAAAACAGTCAACAGGTACACCCCCACCCCCACAGTCAACATGTACAGCCACATCATAGACAATATGAACACCATCACCCCACCACGACAGTCAACATGTGCACCACCACCACCACAGTTGATATGTACACCACCACAGTCAACATGTACACCACCACAGTTAACATGTACACCAGCACAGTCAACATGCACACCACCACCACCACCACAGTTGATATGTACACCACCACAGTCAACATGTATACCACCACAGTTAACATGTACACCAGCACAGTCAACATGCACACCACCACCACCACAGTCAACATGTACACCACCACAGTCAACATGTAAACCACCACAGTCAACATGTACAACACACAGTCAACATGTAAACCACCACAGTCAACATGTACACCACCACAGTCAACATGTAAACCACAACAGTCAACATGTACAACACACAGTCAACATGTACACCACCACAGTCAACATGTAAACCACAACAGTCAACACACAGTCAACATGTACACCATTGCAGTCAACATGTACACCACCACAGTCAACATGTACACCACCACAGTCAACATGTTTACCACCACCACAGTCAACATGTACACCACCACTACAGTCAATATGTACACCACCACCACAGTCAACATGTACCCGACCACCACCACAGTCAATATGTACACCGCCACCACCACCACCACCACCACCACAGTCAATATGTACACCGCCACCACCACCACCACAGTCAATATGTACACCGCCACCACCACCACCACCACCACCACAGTCAATATGTACACCGCCACCACCACCACCACCACCACAGTCAAAATACACACCACCACCACCACCACAGTCAAAATGCACACCACCACCACCACCACCATAGTCAAAAAGCACACCACCACCACCACCACAGTCAATATGTACACCACCACCACCACCACAACAGTCAACATGTACACCATCACAGTCAATATGCACACCACCACCACAGTCAATATGTACACCACCACCACAGTCAACAAGTACATCACCACAGTCAATATGTACACCACCACCACCACAGTCAATATGTACACCACCACCACCACAGTCAATATGTACACCACCACCACAGTCAACAAGTACATCACCACAGTCAATATGTACACCACCACCACCACAGTCAATATGTACACCACCACCACAGTCAATATGTACACCACCACCACCACAGTCAATATGTACACCACCACCACCACAGTCAATATGTACACCACCACCACCACAGTCAATATGTACACCACCACCACCACAGTCAATATGTACACCACCACCACCACAGTCAATATGTACACCACCACCACAGTCAACAAGTACATCACCACAGTCAATATGTACACCACCACCACAGTCAACAAGTACATCACCACAGTCAATATGTACACCACCACCACCACAGTCAATATGTACACCACCACCACCACAGTCAATCCTTCTTGTTCTTTTAACCCTAATCCTTCTTGTTCTTTAAACGTTAATCATTGTTGTTCTTTCTCTTGTATTTCGCAGGCAAAATAGGTACATTGTAGAATGAGCAGGGTCCCTATTATCCCTAAAAAAATGAAATCTATAATCTCAACCTCAATATTATATACATTATTAACAATGGGATGTTGAGCTGAAGTCTATAGACCTAAAGCTATTGTTTACAAAAGAGTTGAAGAATGAGGGAATTAAATCACAATCAATAATATAAAAACACCCTCACCATACGGACAATCAAAAAGAAGACAATATTTTATTTGCCTGTCTCTCATTCTACCAAGCTGTTTTAGAGTCACATGGTCCCTTAACATGTAACAACAATACCTCTATTAAAAGGAAAACTCCACCCAAAAACAATCTTTTGCTATTTGATTCTTTAGTCCATTGTTGATATTGTCCCAACATTTTTGCATGTCAGCAATCAAGTTTTCAAGATATGCAACTTTCAAAATCCAGAAATATGTCCCGTATTATGCATTTTGTCTCAAATGACGCAAAATGCATAATTTATGGATTTTGAAAGTTACATATATTGATGATCCATTTCATAACGACATTTGTATAACGACATTTGTATGTGGTTATTAAAATCATTGCAATTAAAATAAAATGTAAAATAAAAAAGCATGAGACAGCTTTTCAATAACATGTGGTTCTAAGTAGTGCACCCCATTCTCTATATAGTGGATCTAAGTAGTGCATCCTATTCTCTATATAGTGGTTCTAAGCAGTGCACCCTATTCTCTATATAGTGGTTCTAAGTAGTGCACCCTATTCTCTAATATAGTGGTTCTAAGTAGTGCACCCTATTCTCTATATAGTGGTTCTAAGTAGTGCACCCTATTCTCTAATATAGTCCACTGGTTCTAAGTAGTGCACCCCATTCTCTATATAGTGGTTCTAAGTAGTGCACCCTATTCTCTATATAGTGGTTCTAAGTAGTGCACCCTATTCTCAATTTAGTCCACTGGTTTTAAGTAGTGCACCCTATTCTCTATATAGTGGTTCTAAGTAGTGCATCCTATTCTCTATATAGTGGTTCTAAGCAGTGCATCCTATTCTCTATAAAATCCCTCATCGGCGCCGACAGAGATGGCCGCCTCGCTTCGCGTTCCTAGGAAACTATGCAGTTTTTTGTTTTTTTACGTGTTATTTCTTACACTAGTACCCCAGGTCATCTTAGGTTTCATTACATACAGCCGAGAAGAACTACTGAATATAAGATCAGCGTCAACTCACCATCAGTACGACCAAGAATATGTTTTTCGCGATGTGGATCCTGTGTTCTGCCTTACAACCAGTGCAACGGAGTGGATTACATGCAGCGACCCAAAAAAACGACTCAGAAAAAGAGGGAAACGAAGCGGTCTTCTGGTCAGACTCCGGAGACGGGCACACCGTGCACCACTCCCTAGCATTCTTCTTGCCAATGTCCAGTCTCTTGACAACAAGGTTGATGAAATCCGAGCAAGGGTAGCATTCCAGAGGGACATCAGAGACTGTAACGTTCTCTGCTTCACGGAAACATGGCTAACTGGAGAGACGCAATCCGAAGCGGTGCAGCCAGCGGGTTTCTCCACGCATCGCGCCGACAGAAACAAACATCTTTCTGGTAAGAAGAGGGGCGGGGGCGTATGCCTTATGACTAACGTGACATGGTGTGATGAAAGAAACATACAGGAACTCAAATCCTTCTGTTCACCTGATTTAGAATTCCTCACAATCAAATGTAGACCGCATTATCTACCAAGAGAATTCTCTTCGATTATAATCACAGCCGTATATATCCCCCAAGCAGACACATCGATGGCTCTGAACGAACTTTATTTAACTCTCTGCAAACTGGAAACAATTTATCCGGAGGCTGCATTCATTGTAGCTGGGGATTTTAACAAGGCTAATCTGAAAACAAGACTCCCTAAATTTTATCAGCATATCGATTGCGCAACCAGGGGTGGAAAGACCCTGGATCATTGTTACTCTAACTTCCGCGACGCATATAAGGCCCTGCCCCGCCCCCTTTCGGAAAAGCTGACCACGACTCCATTTTGTTGATCCCTGCCTACAGACAGAAACTAAAACAAGAAGCTCCCACGCTGAGGTCTGTCCAACGCTGGTCCGACCAAGCTGACTCCACACTCCAAGACTGCTTCCATCACGTGGACTGGGAGATGTTTCGTATTGCGTCAGACAACAACATTGACGAATACGCTGATTCGGTGTGCGAGTTCATTAGAACGTGCGTTGAAGATGTCATTCCCATAGCAACGATTAAAACATTCCCTAACCAGAAAACGTGGATTGATGGCAGCATTCGTGTGAAACTGAAGGCGCGAACCACTGCTTTTAATCAGGGCAAGGTGTCTGGTAACATGACTGAATACAAACAGTGCAGCTATTCCCTCCGCAAGGCTATCAAACAAGCTAAGCGCCAGTACAGAGACAAAGTAGAATCTCAATTCAACGGCTCAGACACAAGAGGCATGTGGCAGGGTCTACAGTCAATCACGGACTACAGGAAGAAACCCAGCCCAGTCACGGACCAGGATGTCTCGCTCCCAGGCAGACTAAATAACTTTTTGCCCGCTTTGAGGACAATACAGTGCCACTGACACGGCCTGCAACGAAAACATGCGGTCTCTCCTTCACTGCAGCCGAAGTGAGTAAGACATTTAAACGTGTTAACCCTCGCAAGGCTGCAGGCCCAGACGGCATCCCCAGCCGCGCCCTCAGAGCATGCGCAGACCAGCTGGCCGGTGTGTTTACGGACATATTCAATCAATCCCTATACCAGTCTGCTGTTCCCACATGCTTCAAGAGGGCCACCATTGTTCCTGTTCCCAAGAAAGCTAAGGTAACTGAGCTAAACGACTACCGCCCGTAGCACTCACATCCGTCATCATGAAGTCCTTTGAGAGACTAGTCAAGGACCATATCACCTCCACCCTACCTGACACCCTAGACCCACTCCAATTTGCTTACCGCCCAAGTAGGTCCACAGACGATGCAATCTCAACCACACTGCACACTGCCCTAACCCATCTGGACAAGAGGAATACCTACGTGAGAATGCTGTTCATCGACTACAGCTCGGCATTCAACACCATAGTACCCTCCAAACTCGTCATCAAGCTCGAGACCCTGGGTCTCGACCCCGCCCTGTGCAACTGGGTACTGGACTTCCTGACGGGCCGCTCCCAGGTGGTGAGGGTAGGCAACAACATCTCCTCCCCGCTGCTCCTCAACACTGGGGCCCCACAAGGGTGCGTTCTGAGCCCTCTCCTGTACTCCCTGTTCACCCACGACTGCGTGGCCACGCACGCCTCCAACTCAATCATCAAGTTTGCGGACGACACAACAGTGGTAGGCTTGATTACCAACAACGACGAGACGGCCTACAGGGAGGAGGTGAGGGCCCTCGGAGTGTGGTGTCAGGAAAATAACCTCACACTCAACGTCAACAAAACTAAGGAGATGATTGTGGACTTCAGGAAACAGCAGAGGGAACACCCCCCCATCCACATCGATGGAACAGTAGTGGAAAGGGTAGCAAGTTTTAAGTTCCTCGGCATACACATCACAGACAAACTGAATTGGTCCACTCACACAGACAGCATCGTGAGGAAGGCGCAGCAGCGCCTCTTCAACCTCAGGAGGCTGAAGAAATTCGGCTTGTCACCAAAAGCACTCACAAACTTCTACAGATGCACAATCGAGAGCATCCTGGCGGGCTGTATCACCGCCTGGTATGGCAACTGCACCGCCCTCAACCGTAAGGCTCTCCAGAGGGTAGTGAGGTCTGCACAACGCATCACCGGGGCAAACTACCTGCCCTCCAGGACACCTACACCACCCGATGCTACAGGAAGGCCATAAAGATCATCAAGGACATCAACCACCCGAGCCACTGCCTGTTCACCCCGCTGTCATCCAGAAGGCGAGGTCAGTACAGGTGCATCAAAGCTGGGACCGAGAGACTGAAAAACAGCTTCTATCTCAAGGCCATCAGACTGTTAAACAGCCACCACTAACATTGAGTGGCTACTGCCAACACACTGTCAATGACACTGACTCTACTCCAGCCACTTTAATAATGGGAATTGATGGGAAATGATGTAAATATATCACTAGCCACTTTAAACAATGCTACCTTATATAATGTTACTTACCCTACATTATTCATCTCATAAGCATACGTAGATACTGTACTCTATATCATCGACTGCATCCTTATGTAATACATGTATCACTAGCCACTTTAACTATGCCACTTGGTTTACATACTCATCTCATATGTGTATATTGTACTCGATATCATCTACTGTATCTTGCCTATGCTGCTCTGTACCATCACTCATTCATATATCCTTATGTACATATTCTTTATCCCCTTACACTGTGTATAAGACAGTAGTTTTTTGGAATTGTTAGTTAGATTACTTGTTCGTTATTACTGCATTGTCGGAACTAGAAGCACAAGCATTTCGCTACACTCGCATTAACATCTGCTAACCATGTGTATGTGACAAATACAATTTGATTTGATTTGATTTATATATAGTGGTTCTAAGCAGTGCACACTATTCTCTATATAGTGGTTCTAAGTACTGCACCCTATTCTCTATATAGTTGTTCTAAGCAGTGCACCCTATTCTCTTATAGTGATTCTAAGTAGTGCATCCTATTCTCTACATATTGGTTCTCAGTAGTGCACCATATTCTCTATATAGTCCACTGGTTTTAAGTAGTGCACCCTATTCTCTACATAGTCCACTGGTTCTAAGTAGTGCACCCTATTCTCTATATAGTGGTTCTAAGAAGTGCACCCTATTCTCTATATAGTGCACTGTTTCTAAGTAATGCACCCTATTCTCTATATAGTGGTGCTAAGTAATGCACCCTATTCTCTATATAGTCCACTGGTTCTAAGTAGTGCCTCCTATTCTCTAATATAGCCCACTGGTTCTAAGTAGTGCACCCCATTCTCTATATAGTGGTTCTAAGTAGTGCACCCCATTCTCTATATAGTGGTTCTAAGTAGTGCACCCTATTCTCAATTTAGTCCACAGGTTCAAAGTAGTGCACCCTATTCTCTATATAGTCCACTGGTTTTAAGTAGTGCACCCTATTATCTATATAGTGGTTGTAAGTAGTGCACCTTATTCTCTATATAGTGATTCTAAGTAGTGCCCCCTATTCTCTAAATAGTGGTTCTAAGCAGTGCACCCTATTCTCTTATAGTGGTTCTCAGTAGTGCATCCTATTCTCTATATAGTCCACTGGTTCTAAGTAGTGCACCCTATTCTCTATATCGTGGCTCTAAGTAGTGCACCATATTCTCTAATATAGTCCACTGGTTCTAAGTAGTGCACCCTATCTCTATTATAGTGGTTCTAAGTAGTGACCCAAATTCTCGAAATAGTGATTCTAAGTAGTGCACCCTATTCTCTATATAGTGGTTCTAAATAGTGCACCCTATTCTCAATATAGTGGTTCTAAGTAGTGCACCCCATTCTCTATATAGTGGTTCTAAGTAGTGCACCATATTCTCTATTATAGTGGTTCTAAGTAGTGCCCCAAATTCTTGAAATAGTGATTCTAAGTAGTGCACCCTATTCTCTATATAGTGGTTCTAAATAGTGCACCCTATTCTCTATATATATTGATTCTAAGTAGTGCACCATATTCTCTATTATAGTGGTTCTAAGTAGTGCCCCAAATTCTCGAAATAGTGATTCTAAGTAGTGCACCCTATTCTCTATATAGTGGTCCTAAATAGTGCACCCTATTCTCAATATAGTGGTTCTAAGTAGTGCACCCCATTCTCTATATAGTTGTTCTAACTAGTGCACCCTATTCTCTATATTGTGGTTCTAAGTAGTGCACCATATTCTCTATATAGTCCACTGGTTTTAAGTAGTGCACCCTATTCTCTACATAGTCCACTGGTTCTAAGTAGTGCCCCCTATTCTCTATATAGTGGTTCTAAGTAGTCCACCATATTATCTATATAGTGCACTGGTTCTATGTAGTGCACCCCATTCTCTATATAGTGGTTCTAAGTAGTGCACCATATTCTCTATATAGTGGTTCTAAGTAGTGCCCCCTGTTCTCTATATAGTGGTTCTAAGTAGTGCCCCCTGTTCTCTATATAGTGGTTCTAAGTAGTGCCCCCTATTCTCTATATAGTGGTTCTAAGCAGTGCACCCTATTCTCTTATAGTGGTTCTCAGTAGTGCATCCTATTCTCTATATAGTCCACTGGTTCTAAGTAGTGCACCCTATTCTCTAATATAGCCCACTGGTTCTAAGTAGTGCACCCCATTCTCTATATTGTGGTTCTAAGTAGTGCACCCCATTCTCTATATAGTGGTTCTAAGTAGTGCACCCTATTATCTATATAGTGGTTCTAAGTAGTGCACCCTATTCTCAATATAGTGGTTCTAAGAAGTGCACCCTATTCTCTATATAGTGCACTGTTTCTAAGTAATGCACCCTATTCTCTATATAGTGGTGCTAAGTAATGCACCCTATTCTCTATATAGTCCACTGGTTCTAAGTAGTGCCCCCTATTCTCAATATAGTGGTTCTAAGTAGTGCACCCCATTCTCTATATAGTGCACTGTTTCTAAGTAATGCACCCTATTCTCTATATAGTGGTGCTAAGTAATGCACCCTATTCTCTATATAGTCCACTGGTTCTAAGTAGTGCCCCCTATTCTCTATATAGTGGTTCTAAGTAGTGCACCCCATTCTCTATATAGTGGTTCTAAGTAGTGCACCCCATTCTCTATATAGTGGTTCTAAGTAGTGCCCCCTGTTCTCTATATAGTGGTTCTAAGTAGTGCCCCCTATTCTCTATATAGTGGTTCTAAGTAGTGCACCATATTCTCTATATAGTGGTTCTAAGTAGTGCCCCCTATTCTCTATATAGTGGTTCTAAGCAGTGCACCCTATTCTCTATATAGTGCACTGGTTCTATGTAGTGCACCCTACTCTCTATATAGTCCACTGGTTCTAAGTAGGGGATGGGATGCAGCCTGGTCTTTTGTCTCTACATAATGAAATCCTTTTGTCAACTACTGACTGCCCACCACACCTCCCTACAGAAACTAGCAAAGAGTTCTCCTCCCCTCTGAGCTGATGTGTGAAGACATAGACTAGCTCTCTGTACAAAAGAGAACCACTAAAAACATCCATATTTCCACTCCCACCTACTCTCACATAAAATCACATGCATAAAACAAGACTTGAGATGTCAACCAGTTTAAAGTCATCCAGAATGGCTTCTCTATGTGTTGATGTCCATCGCTGGACAGATTTCCCACTCGTACTTGGTTACAGATGTTGCATAGGTTTTTTCACCATAATAATATTCTGTTAGTGGCTTAAAAGTTGCACATGAAAACTGAGGTTAAAGTTATGCAGTGGACCGCAGCTACTGGCAGCAGATATTGTGGGTTTAAAAGCCAACCAATCCCCTCTCTAAAGGAGTCAGTTCTGCTGTAGAGGAATCTATTTCTGTTTGATTTGTCTCCCATTTGAATCCATATAGAGATGTTACAAATTATATACAGTCAAAAGTTTGGACACACCTACTCATTCAAGGGTTTTTCTTTATTTTTACTTTTTTCAAACATTGTAGAATAATAGTGAAGACATCAAAAATATGAAATAACACATATGGAATCATGTAGCAACCAAAAAAGTGTTCAACAAATCAAATATATTTTATATTGGCCACAACTGGACTAGATTGTGAAAGACTTTTATCCAGACTGTTGAGATATATATTTATATTTAAACACAAAGAAAAAACACCTGCTGCTAAATTCAGTTAGACAACATTTATCATATTTCTGTTCCCTTTGCTTTTAGAACATGTTTCTCTGTAGGCAGAGATTAACATTGTTAAATGTGGGTGTTATTGTGTCCATTGGAGGGTCCTGTTAGAAGGTGCTGTGAGTGGAGGTATAGTACCTTAGGGTCAATTCTACCCAGTCAGACAGTCACCACAGACTCAAAGTCACTATCGAACAAGCCTTCTGCGGAAATCACAAGGTAATGCAAACTCTCTAATAGACACAGAAACTAGAATAAAGAAAAATAGAGCAATGATAACAAAATTAGGGTCATTAAACAATAGGCAAACCCTTTAGGATAACCCTTTAGGTAAACCCTCTAGATAAACCCCCTAGGTAAACCCTTTCAAGTTTAAGATACAGATCATGAAATGACATTTCTCAGAGCATAAGGGAAGCATTACTGTTCTGTATGTTGAAAATACATGACATGATGCCGCTACAACCCATAACAAGAGAATTTGTCACAGGGATGCTTCAGGACAGCAGGACCTTCTCCCTTCTCACCTGTTTTCTCACTGGAGCTAAAATGGCCGCCAAACTAAGATGGCGCCAAAACAACTCTGAAACTAAAACTAGGGCACATTCCGGCACATTGTCCTTCTATATCTACTGGCATCTCCTCTAGGCCTGTATGTATTACTGCCGTGTCCATATGGCTTGTTGTGTTGACATGTGCCGCAGGTCTCAGTACACACCCTGAAGAGTAATAAACACCAGTCATGTCTTTGGAAAACAGCTAGAACATACATGGCCAAAATACATAGTATACTCTGTACTACACTACTATAGTCTGTAGTACTCATATAGTATACTATGCAGGGAGCTGTAATACATTGTTAAACCAATGATTTATATATACACTAGATTACTTACAGGGGGTGTAAAAAGCTATACAAATGCATTTATTAATGTCTACATTCGTTTTTCAACATGTATTCTATAACAGACACCGTAATGCAGACTTTCTAATTATATTATGTGAGCTAAACATAAAAATAAAAAAGGAAAAATATTTCCTTAAAGATGCACCATGCAGGCCTCCCGAGTGGCGTAGCGGTCTGAGGCACTGCACCGCAGTTCTTAAAGTGTCACTGCAAACCTGGGTTTGATCCCAGGCTGTGTCACAGCCGGCCGTGACCGGAGACCCATGAGGCTGGCCGGGATTTCCTTGTCCCATCGCGCTCTAGTGACTCCTTGTGGTGGGCCGGGCACCTGCAAGCTGAATACGGGCACCTGCAAGCTGACTAAGGGCGCCAGCTTGATGGTGTTTTCTCCGACACATTGGTGCGGCTGGCAGGGTTGTTTTTCGGAGGACGCATGGCTCTCGACCTTTGCCTCTCCCGAGTCCGTAGGGAAGTGGCAGCAATGGGACAAGCATGTAACTACCAATTGGATATCACAACAACAAAAAATATGCACTATGCAGCAATCGCTCCACCATTTCCTGGTTGAGAATCATTGTATCATCTAAACCGCTGCTAAACATCTTTTTCATAACAAAACATATTTTATTTCCAGCTGTTTGAAGCTGGTGTAATAAACTGAAAGTAAAAGACGCAAAAATGAAACATAAGAACGGGAAGCACAGAAATAGCGCACATAGAACAGATATACCACTTCTTAGCCTGGCTTTCAATGATAACGACAGATCTATAACACACATTTCCATGTGACTTTGGTCAGGTCACCTAAAAACATACATATTGCCGCTTTAAAGTATAATTTTTTGAAAGTACTAGCATTATTGTCCCCACTACAACAACAACAAAAAATACTTAAATAGATGGAATTTTGTCCTTGAAACATTTAATTGAAATACTGTAGACTTCCTTTAATTCTTATGGAGTACTTATTCTGGGGAGTGCCAATATAGCCAACCGTTGGCTTCAAAGCTTCTCATTGGCCAATACAATGCATCAGCAATCCAGGGTTTATATACATCATTGGGTTAAACCCAGTATTGTATTGTTGTGTAGTGTTGCTAGTCAATAAGAAGCCAGGGAGAGAAGAAGGGGCTGTAATGGCATTACATCTCATTCTCTTAAAACAACACAATCAGATAACTCATATATATCTACAGTATATAAACCTGTTGTTTTGATTGACATGTTACTGTACCCTTTAGTTACTGTATCCTCTAGTTACCCTAGTTGAACCCATAACATACATAAACAAGTTATAAAAAAACAAACAATAGCAGAAAAGACATTGGTGATGAGAAGAATAATAAAACAATGTATCATACATCCAGTGTTGGACTTTCACAATGTGCTCAGCAAATACCTCATCTCTCCCAAGTCTCTATACATGTAATACATTTAGAATATCATGGAAAAACACACAACAATAATCCACCTGTATTTTCCAAGCGACCAGATCACTCTTTCTGTCTGGCCTTGAAAGTCAATGGTGGTTGCACACGAGTCCAATGACAAACCGTGTTTAGTATTATTTGCAGTTTCATCTAATGGAATTTCAATACACCATGATGTAATGTTGTTGTTGACATGTTGATGTGTTGTTGTTGACATGTTGATGTGTTGTTGTTGACATGTTGAAGTTGTGTTGTTGTTGACATGTTGATGTGATGTTGTTGTTGACATGTTGATGTGTTGTTGTTGAAGTTGTGTTGTCGTTGACATGTTGATGTAATGTTGTTGTTGACATGCTGAAGTTGTGTTGTTGTTGACATGTTGTGTAGTTTTTGTTGACGTTGACATGTGTTGTTGTTGACATGTTGATGCAATGTTGTTGTTGTTGTTAATGTGTTGACATTTTGATGTGTTGTTGTTGTTGACATGTTGATGTAATGTTGTAGTTGATATTTTGATGTTGACATGTTGATGTGTTGTTGACATTTTAATGTGTTGTTGTTGTTGACATTTTAATGTGTTGTTGTTGTTGACATTTTGATGTTGTTGCATGCTCCTTAGGACTTGATAGTGCATTTTTTAAAACATGGTTTTAATTGACTGGGTTCTGATGGGGTTGGGGGTTTGGAGGGGCACTGGACTGAATGTCTGAGATGAAAAGCGGGATGGGGTTGACTAATGGAGGAGAGGGGGTGGTAGTGGTGGTGGTAGGGGAATGGTAGGAGGGTGAGACGGGAGGTCGGTTGGTTGATTTGGTTGTTTGTGTCCCCTACACATACCACTCTTTCTTTGAAATGACAGAGCCATCGGTTTGGGACACCATATCATCGGCTATCTCCGTCTCGGGGTCGTACTGGAAAGCAAGAGTCCGTTCGTCATAATCTCTGCTCTCTCCTTCATCCACCGTGAAATAGGGCCTCTTCAAGTCCTCCGCATCTCCGTCAAAATCACGCTCGCTCGCATCAAACCCTCCGGTCACAGCGATCTGGGCAGGCTTCTTCTCGTCATCTGAGTCGTCTGGGTACTGCAGGTTGTTGGGGATGGGAGGGTGGGCTGGCAGGCCCCCGGCCTTGCTGTAGCCGTTCCCAAACACCTGTTTCTTGGTGCTGTAGTCGCCCTTGAAGGTGCGCTGGCGGCGGCGCAGGAATACAAAGAGCAGGGTGGCGGCCGCTGCTAACAGGACGACCCCGCCCATGGCGCCCCCGATGACGGCACCCGCATTGTGCTGCTCCTGCGGGATCTCAGGGCCCCCAGGTGGTGGGTTGTTAGGGAATTCTGGGTAGGAAAAGACAGATGGAAGGGGTGTGTCAGTGCTCAGGTGGGAACAGGAGGAGGGAGTGTGATTGGTGTGCAGGTGCTATTTTTTAGGAAAGAGGGAAGGGAGACAGGGAGGGATAAGCAAAGGGAGAAGAAAGGATGGAGGAAGGAGGAGGAGCCTGTGGGCAACCCCAAAAGGCGGCTTTAAACCCCCACTACAAAGCAAGCTTTAGTCATCGCTAGCCACATGCAGAGGAAAGAGAGAAAGAAACACACAGCCAGTCTGTCTGTCCATCACACACCGTCCCCAAAGAGACAAACATGTTGGAAACAGACACCAATGCAAACTGAAATCCTACACAAGTCTTGAACAGGATATGAGTATTCCCTGGGGCTTTGCAAAGAATGCCTTTACTTTCAAGCTTAAATTAAATCATGATTGTCATCAGTTTAGTGTGTGTAATGAAATGCTCTTTCAGGAAATCTGAAGGTTATTGTTTTCAGCCTTGTGAGACAAATGGCCATGCAGAGAATGAATCATTCAGCAACTGTAACAATTAATATGAATCATCCCTAAAGTACAGAAGTATGAGATCAGGTCATGCAACAACTTTGAAAAGATGGTACAATTAGATGTATAATTAAGTAAAGATAATGCAGAGAGGGTTGGAATCATACCTGTAGTATGGAAAGCAGGTCATGCAACAAATTTGAAAAGATACTGCATAATGACTGCATGATGATACTGCATAACGATACAGCATAATGATACTGCATAACGACACTGCATAATGATACTGCATAACGATACTACATGATACTACTGCATCACGATACTACATAATGATACTGCATAACGATACTGCATAATGATACAACTGCATAACGGTACTGCATAACTATACTGCATAATGATACATCTGCATAACAATACTGCATAACGATACTGCATAACGATACTACATGATACTACTGCATCACGATACTACTGCATAACAATACAACTGCATAACGATACAGCATAATGATACTGCATAACGACACTGCATAATGATACTGCATAACGATACTACATGATACTACTGCATCACGATACTACATAATGATACTGCATAACGATACTACATAATGATACAACTGCATAACGATACTGCATAACGATACTGCACAACGATACTACATAATGATACTGCATAATGATACTGCATGATACTACTGCATCACGATACTACTGCATAACGATATTGCATAGCGATACTGCATAACGATACTAGTGCATAACGATACTAGTGCATAATGATACTACTGCATAACGATACTACTGCATAATGATACTACTGCATAATGATACTGCATAACGATACTGCATAATGATACTAGATAATGATACTAGTGCATAACGATACTACAGCATAACAATACTGCATAATGATACTGCACAATGACACTACTGCATAATGATACTACTGCATAATGATAATACTGCATAACGGTACTACTGCATAACGATACTACTGCATCACGATACTACTGCATAACGATACTACTGCATACCGATACTGCATAATGATACTAATGCATAACGATACTACTGCATCACGATACTACTGCATAATAATACTGCATAATGATACTACTGCATAACGATACTGCATAACGATACTACTGAATAATGACAATGCATAACGATACTGCATAACAACACTACTGCATAATGATACTACTGCATAACGATACTACTGCATAACAATACTACTGCATAATGATACTGCATAACAATACTGCATAATGATACTGCATAACGATACTGCATAATGATGCTACTGGATAATGATACTACTGCATAACGATACTTGCATAACGATAATACTGCATAACGATACTACTGCATAATGATACTACTGCATGACGATACTACTGCATAATGATACTGCATAATGATACTAATACATAACGAAACTGCATAATGATACTGCATAACGACACTACTGCATAACGATACTGCATAACGATACAGCATAACGATACTGCATAACGATACTGCATAACGATACCGGCTCACTGGAGAGACGCTATCGGAGTCGGTGCAGCCAACTGGTTTCTCCACGCATTGCGCAGACAGAAACAAACATCTTTCTGGTAAGAAGAGGGGCGGGGGCGTATGCTTCATGGTTAACGTGACGTGGTGTGATCATAACAACATACAGGTACTCAAGTCCTTCTGTTCACCTGATTTAGAATTCCTCACAATCAAATGTTGACCGCATTATCTACCAAGGGAATTCTCTTTGATTATAATCACAGCCGTATATATTCCCCCACAAGCAGACACATCGATGGCTCTGAACGAACTTTATTTGACTCTTTGCAAACTGGAATCCATTTATCCGGAGGCTACATTCATTGTAGCTGGGGATTTTAACAAGGCTAATCTGAAAACAACACTCCCTAAATTTTAGCAGCATTTCGATTGCGCAACCAGGGCTGGAAAAACCTTGGATCACTGCTATTCTAACTTCCGCGACGCATATAAGGCCCTGCCCCGCCCTCCTTTCGGAAAAGCTGACCACGACTCCATTTTGTTGATCATTGCCTACAGAAAGAAGCTAAAACAAGAAGCTCCCGCGCTGAGGTCTGTTCAACACTGGTCCGACCAATCTGATTCCACTCTCCAAGACTGCTTCCATCACGTGGACTGGGATATGTTGACGAATACGCTGATTCAGTGTGCGAGTTCATTAGAACGTGCGTTGAAGATGGCGTTCCCATAGCAACGATTAAAACATTCCCAAACCAGAAACCGTGGATTGATGGCAGCATTCGCGTGAAACTGAAAGCCCGAACCACTGCTTTTAATCAGGGCAAGGTGACCGGAAACATGACCGAATACAAACAGTGTAACTATTCCCTCCGCAAGGCAATCAAACAAGCTAAGCGTCAGTATAGAGACAAAGTAGAATCTCAATTCAACGGCTCAGACACAAGAGGTATGTGGCAGGGTCTACAGTCAATCACGGATTACAAAAAGAAAACCAGCCCCGTCACGGACCAGGATGTCTTGCTCCCAGGCAGACTAAATAACTTTTTGCCCGCTTTGAGGACAATACAGTGCCACTGACACGGCCCGCAACTAAAACATGTGGACTCTCCTTCACTGCAGCCGATGTGAGGAAAACATTTAAACGTGTCAACCCTCGCAAGGCTGCAGGCCCAGACGGCATCCCCAGCCGCGCCCTCAGAGCATGCGCAGACCAGCTGGCTGGTGTGTTTACGGACATATTCAATCAATCCCTATCCCAGTCTGTTGTTCCCACATGCTTCAAGAGGGCCACCATTGTTCCTGTTCTCAAGAAAGCTAAGGTAACTGAGCTAAACGACTACCGCCCGTAGCACTCACTTCCGTCATCATGAAGTGCTTTGAGAGACTAGTCAAGGACCATATCACCTCCATCCTACCCGACATCCTAGACCCACTCCAATTTGCTTACCGCCCAAATAGGTCCACAGACGATGCAATCTCAACCACACTGCACACTGCCCTAACCCATCTGGACAAGAGGAATACCTATGTGAGAATGCTGTTCATCGACTACAGCTCGGCATTTAACACCATAGTGCCCTCCAAGCTCGTCATCAGGCTCGAGACCCTGGGTCTCGACCCCGCCCTGTGCAACTGGGTACTGGACTTCCTGACGGGCCGCCCCCAGGTGGTGAGGGTAGGCAACAACATTTCCACCCCGCTGATCCTCAACACTGGGGCCCCACAAGGGTGCGTTCTGAGCCCTCTCCTGTACTCCCTGTTCACCCACGACTGCGTGGCCACGCACACCTCCAACTCAATCATCAAGTTTACGGACGACACAACAGTGGTAGGCTTGATTACCAACAACGACGAGACGGCCTACAGGGAGGAGGTGAGGGCCCTCGGAGTGTGGTGTCAGGAAAATAACCTCACACTCAACGTCAACTAAACTAAGGAGATGATTGTGGACTTCAGGAAACAGCAGAGGGAACACCCCCCTATCCACATTGATGGAACAGTAGTGGAGAGGGTAGTAAGTTTTAAGTTCCTCGGCGTACACATCACAGACAAACTGAATTGGTCCACCCACACAGACAGCACCGTGAAGAAGGCGCAGCAGCGCCTCTTCAACCTCAGGAGGCTGAAGAAATTTGGCTTGTCACCAAAAGCACTCACAAACTTCTACAGATGCACAATCGAGAGCATCCTGTCGTGCTGTATCACCGCCTGGTACGGCAACTGCTCCGCCCACAACCGCAAGGCTCTCCAGAGGGTAGTGAGGTCTGCACAACACATCACCGGGGGCAAACTACCTGCCCTCCAGGACACCTACACCACCCGATGTCACAGGAAGGCCATAAAGATCATCAAGGACAACAACAACTCGAGCCACTGCCTGTTCACCCCGCTATCGTCCAGAAGGCGAGGTCAGTACAGGTGCATCAAAGCTGGGACCGAGAGACTGAAAAACAGCTTCTATCTCAAGGCCATCAGACTGTTAAACAGCCACCACTAACATTGAGTGGCTGCTGCCAACACACTGACTCAACTCCAGCCACTTTAATAATGGGAATTGATGGGAAATTATGTATCACTAGCCACTTTAAACAATGCTACCTAATATAATGTTTACATACCCTACATTATTCATCTCATATGTATATGTATATACTGTACTCTATATCATCTACTGCATCTTTATGTAATACATGTATCACTAGCCACTTTAACTATGCCACTTTGTTTACATACTCATCTCATATGTATATACGGCACTCAATACCATCTACTGTATCTTGCCTATGCCGCTCTGTACCATCACTCATTCATATATCTTTATGTACATATTCTTTATCCCCTTACACTTGTGTCTATAAGGTAGTAGTTTTGGAATTGTTAGCTAGATTACTTGTTGGTTATTACTGCATTGTCGGAACTAGAAGAACAAGCATTTTGCTACACTCGCATTAACATCTGCTAACCATGTGTATGTGACAAATAAAATGTGATTTGATTTGATACTGCATAACGATACAGCATAACAACACTGCATAACGATACTGCATAACGATACTACTGCATAACGATACTGCATAACGATACTACTGCATAACGATACAGCATAACGATACAGCATAACGATACTACTGCATAACGATACTGCATAACAATACTACTGCATAACGATACTGCATAACGATACAGCATAACGATACAGCATAACGATACTGCATAACGACACTGCATAACGACACTGCATAACAATACTACTGCATAATGATACTGCATAACAATACTGCATAACGATACTACTGCATAACGATACTGCATAACGATACAGCATAACGATACAGCATAATGATACTGCATAACGATATAGCATAACGATACTGCATAACGATACTGCATGACAATACTGCATAATGATACTACTGCATAACGATACTGCATAATGATACTGCATAACGATACTGCATAACGATACTACTGCATAACGATACTGCATAACGATACTGCATAACGATACTGCATAACGATACTGCATAACGATACTGCATAACGATACTACTGCATAACGATACTGCATAACGATACTACTGCATAACGATACTGCATAACGATACTGCATAACGATACTGCATAACGATACAGCATAACGATACAGCATAACGATGCTGCATAACGATGCTGCATAACGATGCTACATAACGATGCTGTCACGACTTCCGCCGAAGTTGGCTCTCCTGCCTGTTCGGGCGGTGCTCGCCGGTCGTCGTCACCGTCCTACTAGCCACTACCGATCCCTTATTAGTTTGTCTGTTGGTTTTGTCTTATTAGTTTCACCTGTGTGTATTTTAGTTTAATTAACGTCCTTATATGTAGTAGGTTGTCCCGCCCTTGTTTTGTGCGGGATTGTTTTTGTATTCATGTCATTTGGTGTAGTACTTGTGTTTTATTCTCCGGTCTATTTTTGATCCTGTGTTGGGTTTTTCACCCTGTATGTTTGGGTTGACCGTGTTTTTTGTGCGCAGGAGAATAAACTGTCGATTCACTGAAACCTGCTCTCTGCGCCTGATTCCACCCACCTTGATAAAACGTGACAGATGCTGCATAACGATACTGCATAACGACACTGCATAATGATACTACTGCATAACGATGCTGCATAACGATGCTGCATAACAATGCTGCATAACGATACTGCATAACGATACTGCATAACGATACTGCATAGCGATGATGCATAACGATGCTGCATAGGAAGTAGTAATAACTCAAGACAATGCAGAAAGTTAGGGTGCGTCCCAAATGTCACCCAAAAAGCAATGCACTATATAGGGATTAGGGTGCCATTTGGAAGGCATTCTGCACTACATAGGGATTAGGGTGCCATTTGGAAGGCATTCTGCACTATATAGGGATTAGGGTGCCATTTGGAAGGCATTCTGCACTATATAGGGATTAGGGTGCCATTTGGAAGGCATTCTGCACTATATAGGGATTAGGGTGCCATTTGGAAGGTATTTTTAGACACAGGTACAGGTAGGCGTTGGTGTCTAGACAAACACCTTGTCTAACAGGAACAGGATGGCCTTGTCTAACAGGAACATGATGGCCTTGTCTAACAGGAACAGGATGGTCTTGTCTAACAGCAACAGGATGGCCTTGTCTAACAGCAACAGGATGGCCTTGTCTAACAGGAACAGGGTGGTCTTGTCTAACAGGAACAGGGTGGTCTTGTCTAACAGGAACAGGGTGGTCTTGTCTAACAGGAACAGGGTGGTCTTGTCTAACAGGAACAGGGTGGCCTTGTCTAACAGGAACAGGATGGTCTTGTCTAACAGGAACAGGATGGCATTGTCTAACAGGAACATAATGGACTTGTCTAACAGGAACAGGATGGTCTTGTCTAACAGGAACAGGGTGGCCTTGTCTAACAGGAACAGGATGGTCTTGTCTAACAGGAACAGGATGGCATTGTCTAACAGGAACATAATGGACTTGTCTAACAGGAACAGGATGGTCTTGTCTAACAGGAACAGGATGGCCTTGTCTAACAGGAACAGGATGGCCTTGTCTAACAGGAACAGGATGGCCTAGTCTATAAGGAACAGGATGGTCTTGTCTAACAGGAACATGATGGCCTTGTCTAACAGGAACAGGATGGCCTAGTCTATAAGGAACAGGATGGTCTTGTCTAACAGGAACAGGATGGCCTTGTGCCAAAGACAGACGGAGGGAGGGACAGAGGGACAGCATGGGGGGAGGAGGGACATGAGGGAGGGACAGAGGGAGGAAGGAGGGATGGAGGGACAGGAGGGAAGGAGGGAGGGACAGGAGGAGCGGGGGGAGGGAGACAAAGGCTTTATTATCATTATCTACGGTCAAGCAGCAAGCACATCCAGCTTTGAAAATAATAGAAGTTTCACTGTATGCCTCATAACTCATTGTTACAGTCCAACCTCAAGCCTGAACAATACTGCTGTACCCTGCAAACCAACACCCATAGAGGATTAAATTCTCAACTGACAAAAAACGTAGAAATTCTTCAAAATACACTTTAAGCCGACTACAACGCCACCCCAAACAATATATTCAATATATCTCCCAACCACTATCTCTATCTCTCTGTCCCCACCAATATCTCTCTCTCTCCCGCTGTCTCCCCACCACTATCTCTCTCTCCCTACCACTATATCTCTCTCTCCCTCTGTCTCCCCACCACTATCTCTCTCTCTCCCTCTGTCTCCCCACCACTATCTCTCTCCCTCTGTCTCCCCACCACTATCTCTATCTCTCTGTCCCCACCAATATCTCTCTCTCTCCCGCTGTCTCCCCACCACTATCTCTCTCTCTCCCTCTGTCTCTGTCTCCCCACCACTGTCTCCCCACCACTATCTCTCTCCCTCTGTCTCCCCACCACTATCTCTATCTCTCTGTCCCCACCAATATCTCTTTCTCTCCCGCTGTCTCCCCACCACTATCTCTCTCTCCCCCTGTCTCCCCATCACTATATCTCTCTCTCCACCACTATCTCTCTCCCCACCACTGTCTCTCTCTCCCAACCACTATCCCTCTCTCCCAACCACTATCCCTCTCTCCCAACCACTATCCCTCTCCATCTCTCTCCTCATATCTATCTCTATCTCAACCCTCCTATCTCTTTCTCTCTCTCTTCCCCTGATGTCCATTAGGTTACATGCATGCTATATGGGTAGGCTACATGCATGCTATATGGGTAGGCTACATGCATGCTATACGGGTAGGCTACATGCATGCTATATGGGTAGGCTACATGCATGCTATATGGGTAGGCTACATGCATGCTATATGGGTAGGCTACATGCATGCTATATGGGTAGGCGTGTGTCCTATAGGAAGACCACTGTTAACACTGAGGTGGTGTGTCCTATAGGAAGACCACTGTTAACACTGAGGGGGTGTGTCCTAGTAGGAAGACCACTGTTAACACGGAGGTGGTGTGTCCCAGTAGGAAGACCACTGTTAACACTGAGGTGGTGTGTCCCAGTAGGAAGACCACTGTTAACACTGAGGCGGTGTGTCCTAGTAGGAAGACCACTGTTAACACTGAGGTGGTGTGTCCCAGTAGGAAGACCACTGTTAACACTGAGGTGGTGTGTCCCAGTAGGAAGACCACTGTTTACGCTGAGGCGGTGTGTCCTATAGGAAGACCACTGTTAACACTGAGGTGGTGTGTCCTAGTAGGAAGACCACTGTTAGCACTGAGGTGGTGTGTCCCAGTAGGAAGACCACTGTTAACACTGAGGTGGTGTGTCCCAGTAGGAAGACCACTGTTAACACGGAGGTGGTGTGTCCTAGTAGGAAGACCACTGTTAACACTGAGGTGGTGTGTCCCAGTAGGAAGACCACTGTTAACACTGAGGTGGTGTGTCCTAGTAGGAAGACCACTGTTAACACTGAGGTCGTGTCTCCTAGTAGGAAGACCACTGAGGTGGTGTGTCCCAGTAGGAAGACCACTGAGGTGGTGTGCCCTAGTAGGAAGTCCACTGTGTGCAGCTCACCCTGCACTAACATAAATAACATGAGCATATCTACTTCTGCTAAACTTCCCTGTAAAGCAATGAAAACAATCAAGCATCCCAGAAAAGTGCTCAAAAAGTAGCCCATGTTAACATATGTAGCCTAAGAAACAAGGTTCATGAAATTAATAACTTGCTAGTAACAGATGACATTCATAGTCTGACTATCTCTGAAACTCACTTAGATAATACCTTTCATTATACAATGGTAGCAATACATGGCTATAACATCTACAGAAAAGACAGAAATGCCAATGGTGGAGGTGTTGCTGTTTCTCATGTTAAATACTGTTGAAGTCATATGGCTACAGGTTCATCTGCCTCACCTAATGCCCATTCTGGTGGGAAGCTGCTGTAGACCTCCAAGCGCTAACAGTCAGTATGTGGATAACGTATGTGAAATGCTTGATAATGTATGTGATATCAACAGAGGTACATTTTCTGGGTGATTTAAATACTGACTGGCTTTCATCACACTGCCCACTCAAGAAAAAGCTTCAAACTGTAACCAGAGCCTGCAACCTGGTTCAGGTTATCAGTAAACCTACCAGGGTAGTTACAACAGCACAGGAATGAAATCATCAACATGTATTGATCACATCTTTACTAATGTTGCAGAAATGTACTTTAAAACAGTATCCAAATCCATAGGATGTAGTGATCACAATACAATAGCCATATCTAGGAAAACCAAAGTTCCAAAGGCTGGGCCTAATATAGTGTATAAGAGGTCAGGCTGGGCCTAATATAGTGTATAAGAGGTCAGGCTGGGCCTAATATAGTGTATAAGAGGTCAGGCTGGGCCTAATATAGTGTATAAGAGGTCAGGCTGGGCCTAATATAGTGTATAAGAGGTCAGGCTGGGCCTAATATAGTGTATAAGAGGTCAGGCTGGGTCTAATATAGTGTATAAGAGGTCAGGCTGGGCCTAATATAGTGTATAAGAGGTCAGGCTGGGCCTAATATAGTGTATAAGAGGTCAGGCTGGGCCTAATATAGTGTATAAGAGGTCAGGCTGGGCCTAATATAGTGTATAAGAGGTCAGGCTGGGCCTAATATAGTGTATAAGAGGTCAGGCTGGTTCTAATATAGTGTATAAGAGGTCAGGCTGGGCCTAATATAGTGTATAAGAGGTCAGGCTGGGCCTAATATAGTGTATAAGAGGTCTGGCTGGGACTAATATAGTGTATAAGAGGTCAGGCTGGGCCTAATATAGTGTATAAGAGGTCAGGCTGGGCCTAATATAGTGTATAAGAGGTCAGGCTGGGCCTAATATAGTGTATAAGAGGTCAGACTGGGCCTAATATAGTGTATAAGAGGACAGGCTGGTTCTAATATAGTGTATAAGAGGTCAGGCTGGGCCTAATATAGTGTATAGGAGGTGAGGCTGGGCCTAATATAGTGTATAAGAGGTCAGGCTGGGCCTAATATAGTGTATAAGAGGTCAGGCTGGGCCTAATATAGTGTATAAGAGGTCATACAATACGTTTTGTAGTGTTTCCTCTGTTGACGATGTAAAGAATATTTGCTGGTCTGTGGTGTGTAATGAGGAGCAACCAGACGCTGTTGGTCTGTGGTGTGTAATGAGGAGCAACCAGACGCTGCTGGTCTGTGGTGTGTAATGAGGAGCAACCAGACGCTGCTGGTCTGTAATGAGGAGCAACCAGACGCTGCTGGTCTGTGGTGTGTAATGAGGAGCAACCAGACGCTGCTGGTCTGTGGTGTGTAATGAGGAGCAACCAGACGCTGCTGGTCTGTGGTGTGTAATGAAGAGCAACCAGACGCTGCTGGTCTGTAATGAGGAGCAACCAGACGCTGCTGGTCTGTGGTGTGTAATGAGGAGCAACCAGACGCTGCTGGTCTGTGGTGTGTAATGAGGAGCAACCAGACACTGCTGGTCTGTGGTGTGTAATGAGGAGCAACCAGACGCTGCTGGTCTGTAATGAGGAGCAACCAGACGCTGCTGGTCTGTGGTGTGTAATGAGGAGCAACCAGATGCTGCTGGTCTGTGGTGTGTAATGAGGAGCAACCAGAGGCTGTTGGTCTGTGGTGTGTAATGAGGAGCAACCAGACGCTGCTGGTCTGTGGTGTGTAATGAGGAGCAACCAGACGCTGCTGGTCTGTAATGAGGAGCAACCAGACACTGCTGGTCTGTGGTGTGTAATGAGGAGCAACCAGACGCTGCTGGTCTGTGGTGTGTAATGAGGAGCAACCAGACGCTGCTGGTCTGTAATGAGGAGCAACCAGATGCTACTGGCCTGTGGTGTGTAATGAGGAGCAACCAGATGCTGCTGGTCTGTGGTGTGTAATGAGGAGCAAACAGACGCTGCTGGTCTGTGGTGAGTAATGAGGAGCAACCAGGCGCTGCTGGTCTGTGGTGTGTAATGAGGAGCAACCAGACGCTGTTGGTCTGTGGTGTGTAATGAGGAGCAACCAGACGCTGCTGGTCTGTGGTGTGTAATGAGGAGCAACCAGACGCTGCTGGTCTGTGGTGTGTAATGAGGAGCAACCAGACGCTGCTGGTCTGTAATGAGGAGCAACCAGATGCTACTGGCCTGTGGTGTGTAATGAGGAGCAACCAGATGCTGCTGGTCTGTGGTGTGTAATGAGGAGCAAACAGACGCTGCTGGTCTGTGGTGAGTAATGAGGAGCAACCAGGCGCTGCTGGTCTGTGGTGTGTAATGAGGAGCAACCAGACGCTGTTGGTCTGTGGTGTGTAATGAGGAGCAACCAGACGCTGCTGGTCTGTGGTGTGTAATGAGGAGCAACCAGACGCTGCTGGTCTGTGGTGTGTAATGAGGAGCAACCAGACGCTGCTGGTCTGTGGTGTGTGGTGTCCATCATTCATTGAATCAGATGGTTCATTCATCACAAAGCCTACTGATATTGTCAACTACTTTAAAGATTTTTTCATTGGTAAGATTAGCAAATTTAGGCATGACATGCCACCAACAAACGCTGACACTACACATCCAAGTATATCGGACCAAATTATGAAATACAAGAACTGTACTTTTGAATTCCATAAAGTCAGTGTGGAAGAGGTGAAAAAGTATTGTTGTCTATCAACAATGACAAGCCAGCAGGGTCTGACAACTTGTATGGAAAATTACTGAAGATAATAGCGAACGATATTGCCACTCCTATTTACCATATCTTCAATTTAAGCCTACTAGAAAGTGTGTTCCCTCAGGCCTGGAGGGAAGCTGAAGTCATTCCTCTACCCAAGAATATTAAAACCCCCTTTACTGGCTCAAATAGCCGACCAATCAGCCTGCTACCAACCCTTAGTAAACAACTGGAAAAAACGTGTGTTTGACCAGATGCAATGCTATTTCACAGTAAACAAATTGACAACATAATTTCAGCACGCTTATAGAGAATGACATTCAACAAGCACAGCACTTACACAAATGACTGATGATTGGCTGAGAAAAATTGATGCTGAAAAAATTGTGGGGGCTGTATTGTTAGACTTCAGTGCGGCTTTTTACATTATCGATCATAGTCTGCTGCTGGAAAAACGTATCTGTTATGGCTTTACACCCCCTGCTATATTGTGGATAAAGAGTTAAACGGCCTAACAGACCACAGAGGGTGATCTTTAATGGAAGACTAATGGCAGAATCAGGAATTGTCTAGGTCCCTTATTTTTTCAATCTATTTTAGCATATCTGATTCAGCTAGTTGAAAGTTCTTGTTGAGTAGCTAATAAATAGAACCAGGTGTGTTAAATTAGGGTTGAACAATGATAACCCACAGGGCAGTATATCTCCAGGAAGAGGGTTGGGCAGCCCTATTGTAGAGTGACAGAAGACTGCTTCTGCCAGCATTACCAAACATGTACATTGTATTAAATAATTCAGCCTTGACTCCTATTTATATCATGTAACGTTGCCTCTCTTAAACCCCCTCTCTCACACGGCTATTGAATGATTCAATGCAACAAAGCACTTGTCTGGTAGTGTTATTCCATGGGCATATAGGACAATAGAAGAGGAGAAAATTGCATTTATATCGTTAGTCAAAATTAGTATTTTAAATGGATTTAAAATAGTAGGCTAATTAGCAGGGCAGGGGATGATACATGTTCATTAACAGGGGATGATACATGTTCATTAGCAGGGGATGATACATGTTCATTAACAGGGGATGATACATGTTCATTAACAGGGGATGATACATGTTCATTAGCAGGGGATGATACATGTTCATTAGCAGGGGATGATACATGTTCATTAACAGGGGATGACATGTTCATTAGCAGGGGATGATACCTGTTCATTAACAAGGGATGATACATATCTGTAATGGTCAAATCTGATTTATTTGCCCTCACATAGTTTTTAGACTGTTATTTGGTAAATATTGCTGCTTGCTAGCTACTTTGTGGAAGTTTGACAAGAACATGTGGTGGCTAGCTAGCTTGGTAACTGTTTAAAAACATGTGGTAGCTAGCTAGCGAGCTTGGTAACTGTTTAAAAACATGTGGTAGCTAGCTAGCTTGGTAACTGTATAAAAACAAAGAGGTGAGTGTGTTAGAAAGCTAAACAGCTAGCCAGTTGACTGCTGTGGCTACCAAGTTACTGTATTTGACTGCTGTGGCTACCTAGTTACCGTATTTACTGTATTTGACTGCTGTGACTACCTAGTTACCGTATATACTGTATTTGACTGCTGTGACTACCTAGTTACCGCATTACCGTATATACTGTATTTGACTGCTGTGATTACCTAGTTACCGTA
The DNA here is from genome assembly GCF_018296145.1 of Oncorhynchus tshawytscha. Classification (NCBI taxonomy): domain Eukaryota; kingdom Metazoa; phylum Chordata; class Actinopteri; order Salmoniformes; family Salmonidae; genus Oncorhynchus; species Oncorhynchus tshawytscha. The sequence goes on along the minus strand of NC_056441.1, from coordinate 95,298,290 downwards.
TATACTGTATTTGACTGCTGTGACTACCTAGTTACTATCTACTGTATTTGACTGCTGTGACAACCTAGTTACCGTATATACTGTATTTGACTGCTGTGACAACCTAGTTACCGTATATACTGTATTTGACTGCTGTGACTACCTAGTTACCGTAAATACTGTATTTGACTGCTGTGACTACCTAGTTACCGCATTACCGTATATACTGTATTTGACTGCTGTGATTACCTAGTTACCGTATATACTGTATTTGACTGCTGTGACTACCTAGTTACCGTATATACTGTATTTGACTGCTGTGACTACCTAGTTACCGTATATACTGTATTTGACTGCTGTGACTACCTAGTTACCATATATACTGTATTTGACTGCTGTGACTACCTAGTTACCGTATATACTGTATTTGACTGCTGTGACTACCTAGTTACCGTATATACTGTATTTGACTGCTGTGACCACCTAGTTACCGTATATACTGTATTTGACTGCTGTGACTACCTAGTTACCGTATATACTGTATTTGACTGCTGTGACTACCTAGTTACCGTATATACTGTATTTGACTGCTGTGACTACCTAGTTACCGTATATACTGTATTTGACTGCTGTGACTACCTAGTTACCGTATATACTGTATTTGACTGCTGTGACTACCTAGTTACCGTATATACTGTATTTGACTGCTGTGACTACCTAGTTACCGTATATACTGTATTTGACTGCTGTGACTACCTAGTTACCGTATATACTGTATTTGACTGCTGTGACTAGACAAAAATACTTATTGTGAAATTTGTATAATTTTATCCTTTGAGGCTTTAAAAGTGTTCTGACACTATGATTGTGAACATTCAAAGCCACTGGGAGGGTAAGGGCAGGTATCAAGGGCAGGTGTCGTTGTAACTTCTGAGTGACAGGAAGCACGAGCACCACCACCAATCAGCCTTCATCACTGTGCACCACCGTTACCATGACAACTAGCGTATCCATGTCAGAAAATGACTGGTCTGAAAACCAATCTGATTTGGTGACTTGTGACTTGCTGTTTGGACAGTCAGTATTCCGGAACTGTTTTGAGCATTAAGGCCGTGCAGTGTGAACTATGCTTTACTCTCACCCTTAAATACCAACCCAAATATAAATGCACCATAAAGACCTCACAGCCAGCAAAACAGTCCCTCCGGTCCCCCTCGCTCTCTCTATCTTCTCCCCTTCTATCCCTCTATCCATCCATCTCTCCCTCTGTATCCATCTCTATGTCACTGACTGGGTACAAACTCAGGTCTCTTGCTTGCCACAAGACTATGATGTAGCTTGCCTGGAGCAGTGGAACCAATGCTAAAGTTGCAAAACTGCAAATCCTGCCTATATAATGCACTCTCAGGCAGGATTTTATAGATTTTGACTACTATGTTTATTTCACCTTTATTTAACCAGGTAGGCTAGTTGAGAACAAGTTCCCATTTGCAACTGCGACCTGGCCAAGATAAAGCAAAGCAGTGTGACACAGACAACACAGAGTTACACATGGAGTAAACAATACACAAGCCAATAACACAAACAAGTCAATGACACAGTAGAAAAAATAAAGTCTATAAACAGTGTGTGCAGAAAGCATGAGGAGGTCAGCAAAAAAAAGGCCATAGGAGCAAAGAATTACAATTTAGCATATTAACACTGGAGTGATAGATGAGCAGATGATGATGTGCAAGTAGAAATACTGTTGCGCAAAAGAGCAGAAAAGTAAATAAGATAAAAAACAGTGTGGGGATGAGGTAGGTAGATTGGGTGGGCTATTTACAGATGGACTATGTACAGCTGCAGCGATCGGTTAGCTGCTCAGATAGTTGATGTTTAAAGTTGGTGAACGAAATTAAAAGTCTCCAACTTCAGCGATTTTTGCAATTCGTTCCAGTCACTGGCAGCAGAGAACTGGAAGGAAAGGCGGCCAAATGTGTGAACCAATACAGGGCTGGGTATCAGCCCTCAGGCCTTTCAGAGCTCCCAGGTTTTAATCTGACCCTGTAATGGGATTATTCTGACATTCTTACACACATGAATGAGAGCGAGAGAGCAACGCTAGGTCACCTCCAGCAGCCACACCAACCACCATCCTACTTCCCTGCACCACCTCGGCATCTAGCCACCACAGTCCAGAGGGGAATGAAGGAGATGGATGGAGTGGGAGAGGAAGAAGAAGGAAGAGAGACAAGGGAAACGCTGGGCAGTCTGATAATCCTCTCCTCTACCCTTCACTACTCTCCTCTGCTGCGGTCCCTCATCCCTCTAGGCCCTCTTTTCTATTTTTACCAATGACCTGCCACTGGCATTAAACAAAGCATGTGTGTCCATGTATGCTGATGATTCAACCATACACGCATCAGCAACTACATCTAGGTGACGTTCTATGGCTCTGTGGTGTTCTGAACTTGGGATAGGGGATGAGGAGGGGAGGGGATGAAGAGACAGGGAGGGAGGGGATGAGGTGGGAGGGAGAGGATGAGGAGGGAGTGAGGGGATGAGGAGGCAGTAATGTAAAGTTCCCTCTGTCAGAAGTCAGAGGGAGGATAAAGGACCTCAACCTCAAAGCACCGGATAGGTAAAATACATTCTATTAAGGCAGTACCTCCCATACTGGTATCAACTCCTTAGATCATTGGAAGGAAAGATAGGTGAAGATCGTTGCATCTGCATTAGAAGAATCACTCTAGTCTCTGTTCTCACCATGCCAGCTCTCTCTCTCTACCCCCACTCTATCCCTATCTCTCCCCACCCCCACCATCTCCCTACCCCTCTCTCCACCCCCACTCTATCCCTATCTCTCCCCACCCCCACTCTATCCCTATCTCTCTCTACCCCCACTCTATCCCTATCTCTCTCTCTACCCCCACTCTATCCCTATCTCTCCCCACCCCCACCATCTCCCTACCCCTCTCTCCACCCCCACTATCTCCCTATCCCTCTCTACCCCCACTCTATCCCTATCTCTCCCCACCCCCACCATCTCCCTACCCCTCTCTCCACCCCCACTATCTCCCTATCCCTCTCTACCCCCACTCTATCCCTATCTCTCCCCACCCCCACCATCTCCCTACCCCTCTCTCCACCCCCACTATCTCCCTATCTCTCTCTACCCCCACTCTATCCCTATCTCTCCCCACCCCCACCATCTCCCTACCCCTCTCTCCACCTCCACTATCTCCCTATCCCTCTCTCTACCCCCACTCTATCCCTATCTCTCCCCACCCCCACCATCTCCCTACCCCTCTCTCCACCTCCACTATCTCCCTATCCCTCTCTACCCCCACTATCTCCCTATCCCTCTCTCTACCCCCACTCTATCCCTATCTCTCCCCACCCCCACCATCTCCCTACCCCTCTCTCCACCCCCACTATCTCCCTATCCCTCTCTACCCCCACTATCTCCCTATCCCTCTCTATACCCCCACTATCTCCCTATCCCTCTCTCTACTCCTACTCTCCCTATCCCTCTCACTTACCCACACTCTCCCTATCCCTCTCTATACCCCCACACTCTCCCTATCCCTCTCTCTACCCCCACTCTCCCTATCCCTCTCTCTACCCACACTCTCCCTATCCCTCTCTCCACCCCCACTATATCCCTATCCCTCTCTCTACCCTCACTATCTCCCTATCCCTCTCGCCACCCCCACTATCTCCCTATCCATCTCTCTACCCCCACTATCTCCCTATCCCTCTCTCCACCCCCACTATCTCCATATCCCTCTCTAACTCCCTCCACTTTAAATCCTTATCCCTCTCTCTCTCCCCCCACGTTATCCCTCTTACCCACATTTCATCTCTCTCACTCTCTCCTCACTATCTCACTATCTCCCTAACTGTCCCTGGAACTGACCCTGGTACTGACCTGGTACTGACCCTGGAACTGACCCTGTTTATATACTGTAGCTGACCCTGGAACTGACTCTGATACTGATCCTGTATATACACTGTAGCTGACCCTGGAACTGACCCTGTAACTGACCCTGGTACTGACCCTGTTCATATACTGTAGCTGACCCTGGTACTGACCCTGGAAGTGACCCTGCTCATATACTGTAGCTAACCCTGGTACTGACCCTGGAACCGACCCTGGTACTGACCCTGGAACTGACCCTGGAACTTTTTGGGGATCTGAGGACCAATAACAAATCTTTTCAGTCTCCTGAGGCGGAATAGGCATTGTCGTGCCCTTTTCACAACTGTTTTGGTGTGTTTGGACCATGATAGTTTGTTGGTGACATGGACATCAAGGAACTTAAAGCTCTCAACCTGCTCCACAACAGCCCCGTCAATGAGAATGCCGGCCCTCCTTTTCCTGTAGTCCACAATCATCTCCTTTGTCTTGATCACATTGAGGGAGAGGTTGATGTCCTGGCACCACACTTCCAGGTCTCTAAGTACATACCCCGAGGGGAATGCAAACTGCATTTGCAAACTATTACTGACTAAAAATGGAAGCCCAGCCGCAAGCTGCCCAGTGACACAAGCCTACCAGACAAGCCAAATTACTCCTATGCGCACTTTGAGGCAAACAACACTGAAGCATTCATGAGCGTTCGCCGTGGCCGATGTGAGTAAGACCTTTACACAGGTCAACATTCACAAGGCTGCAGGGTGGATTACCAGGATGTGTACTCCAAGCATGCGCTGACCAACTGGCAAGTGTCTTCACTGACATTTTCACCCTGTCCCTGGCCGTGTCTGTAATACCTACAAGTTTCAAGAACACCAAGGTAACCTGCCGAAATGACTACCCACCCATAGCTCTCACGGACACCCTAGACCCACTCCAATTCACATACCGCCCCAACAGATCCACAGATGACGCAATGTCAATCGCGCTCCACACTGCCCTTTCCCACCTGGACAAAAGGAACACCTATGTGAGAATGCTGTTCATCAAATTTAGCTCAGCGTTCAACACCATAAAGCTCATCACTAAGCTAAGGAACCTGGGACTAAACATCTCCCTCTGCAACTGGATCCTGGACTTCCTGATGGGCCACCCCAGGTGGTAAGGGTAGGTAACAACACATCTGCCACGCTGATCCTCAACACTGGGGCCCCTTATATCTCGTTTAACAACATATATATATATATCCCTATACCAGCCTGCTGTTCCCACATGCTTCAAGAGGGCCACCATTGTTCCTGTTCCCAAGAAAGCTAAGGTAACTGAGCTAAACGACTACCGCCCCGTAGCACTCACATCCGTCATCATGAAGTGCTTTGAGAGACTAGTCAAGGACCATATCACCTCCACCCTACCTGACACCCTAGACCCACTCCAATTTGCTTACCGCCCAAATAGGTCCACAGACGATGCAATCTCAACCACACTGCACACTGCCCTAACCCATCTGGACAAGAGGAATACCTATGTGAGAATGCTGTTCATCGACTACAGCTCGGCATTCAACACCATAGTACCCTCCAAGCTCGTCATCAAGCTCGAGACCCTGGGTCTCGACCCCGCCCTGTGCAACTGGGTACTGGACTTCCTGACGGGCCGCCCCCAGGGGGTGAGGGTAGGCAACAACATCTCCTCCCCGCTGATCCTCAACACTGGGGCCCCACAAGGGTGCGTTCTGAGCCCTCTCCTGTACTCCCTGTTCACCCACGACTGCGTGGCCACGCACGCCTCCAACTCAATCATCAAGTTTGCGGACGACACAACAGTGGTAGGCTTGATTACCAACAACGACGAGACGGCCTACAGGGAGGAGGTGAGGGCCCTCGGAGTGTGGTGTCAGGAAAATAACCTCACACTCAACGTCAACAAAACTAAGGAGATGATTGTGGACTTCAGGAAACAGCAGAGGGAACACCCCCCCATCCACATCGATGGAACAGTAGTGGAGAGGGTAGCAAGTTTTAAGTTCCTCGGCATACACATCACAGACAAACTGAATTGGTCCACTCACACAGACAGCATCGTGGGGAAGGCGCAGCAGCGCCTCTTCAACCTCAGGAGGCTGAAGAAATTCGGCTTGTCACCAAAAGCACTCATAAACTTCTACAGATGCACAATCGAGAGCATCCTGGCAGGCTGTATCACCGCCTGGTATGGCAACTGCACCGCCCTCAACCGTAAGGCTCTCCAGAGGGTAGTGAGGTCTGCACAACGCATCACCGGGGGCAAACTACCTGCCCTCCAGGACACCTACACCACCCGATGCTACAGGAAGGCCATAAAGATCATCAAGGACATCAACCACCCGAGCCACTGCCTGTTCACCCCGCTGTCATCCAGAAGGCGAGGTCAGTACAGGTGCATCAAAGCTGGGACCGAGAGACTGAAAAACAGCTTCTATCTCAAGGCCATCAGACTGTTAAACAGCCACCACTAACATTGAGTGTCTACTGCCAACACACTGTCAATGACACTGACTCTACTCCAGCCACTTTAATAATGGGAATTGATGGGAAATGATGTAAATATATCACTAGCCACTTTAAACAATGCTACCTTATATAATGTTACTTACCCTACATTATTCATCTCATATGCATACGTAGATACTGTACTCTATATCATCGACTGCATCCTTATGTAATACATGTATCACTAGCCACTTTAACTATGCCACTTGGTTTACATACTCATCTCATATGTATATACTGTACTCGATATCATCTACTGTATCTTGCCTATGCTGCTCTGTACCATCACTCATTCATATATCCTTATGTACATATTCTTTATCCCCTTACACTGTGTATAAGACAGTAGTTTTTTGGAATTGTTAGTTAGATTACTTGTTCGTTATTACTGCATTGTCGGAACTAGAAGCACAAGCATTTCGTTACACTCGCATTAACATCTGCTAACAACAACCATGTGTATGTGACAAATAAAATTTGATTTGATTTGATTTTTTATAGCACAGTCCCTATCTCCTTTACAAACATATAACACAGCCCGTATCTCAATTTTTAAAATTTTACCTTTATTTTACTAGGCAAGTCAGTTAAGAACAAATTCTTATTTTCAATGACGGCCTAGGAACAGTGGGTTAACTGCCTGTTCAGGGGCAGAACGACAGATTTGTACCTTGTCAGCTCGGGGATTTGAACTTGCAACCTTTCAGTTACTAGTCCAACGCTCTAACCACTAGGCTAGGCTACCCTGCCGCTGTGTTAACAAATAACACAGCCCCTATCTCAATTAACAACATATAACATAGCCCATATCTCATTTAACAACATATAACACAGCCCCCATCTCAATTAGCAAGATATAACATAGCCCATATCTCATTTAACCATATATAACACATCCCGCATCTCCTTTAACAACATATAGCACAGCCCCTACCTACTTTAAACCCCTTTCCAGCAGTCAGATGACCAAATCACCCCCCAGTGATAGTAGTGCACTATCAAGGGAATAGGAAATGTGTGCCAGTTGGGATGCATCCTTGGAGTCCAGCCCACATCATACAGGGGTTAAGGGGTTGCTCAAAGATGCTCAGATATCAACACACTCTATTGTGGGGAAATAATGTTCTAACCCTGATGAGAGGGGTAAACTAATTAACTCCCCATTTAAACGGTCATTTGGTTTCTCTTTGGCAAGACATTTTCCCAACACAGCTGAGACACTGAGTATGGCGAGAGGGATGGAAGGAGAGAGAGAAAGGGAGAGTGAGATAAAGGGAGAGATAGTAGGCATGAGAGAGAGAGAGAGAGAGAGAGAGAGAGAGAGAGAGAGTGAATAGCAGAGAACCACACTGGGTTGGTGTCTCAGAGGGTGAATAGCAGAGAACCACACTGGGTTGGTGTCTCAGAGGGTGAATAGCAGAGAACCACACTGGGTTGGTGTCTCAAATCAAATCAAATTTTATTTGTCACATACACATGGTTAGCAGATGTTAATGCGAGTGTAGCGAAATGCTTGTGCTTCTAGTTCCGACAATGCAGTAATAACGAGCAAGTAATCTAACTAACAATTCCAAAAAAAAACTACTGTCATACACAGTGTAAGGGGATAAAGAATATGTACATAAGGATATATGAATGAGTGATGGTACAGAGCAGCATAGGCAAGATACAGTAGATGATATCGAGTACAGTATATACATATGAGATAAGTATGTAAACCAAGTGGCATAGTTAAAGTGGCTAGTGATACATGTATTACATAAGGATGCAGTCGATGATATAGAGTACAGTATCAACGTATGCATATGAGATGAACAATGTAGGGTAAGTAACATTATATAAGGTAGCATTGTTTAAAGTGGCTAGTGATATATTTACATCATTTCCCATCGATTCCCATGATTAAAGTGGCTGGAGTAGAGTCAGTGTCATTGACAGTGTGTTGGCAGTAGCCACTCAATGTTAGTGGTGGCTGTTTAACAGTCTGATGGCCTTGAGATAGAAGCTGTTTTTCAGTCTCTCGGTCCGAGGGTGAATAGCAGAGAACCACACTGGGTTGGTGTCTCAGAGGGTGAATAGCAGAGAACCACACTGGGTTGGTGTCTCAGAGGGTGAATAGCAGAGAACCACACTGGGTTGGTGTCTCAGAGGGTGAATAGCAGAGAACCACATATTTTCCAAACCCATCACTCATGGTGAACGTTAATGACCGGATGAAGCTTTCAGATCAGCAGAGCCGCGTGGGTTGACGGTTTGTTCCCGCAAAACAACACAGTCATGAGAGAAACCTTTAATGAACTTCGTTAGAGAGATATCACCCTATTCAGTGTGAATAATCTTTAAAGGTTAACAACACTTCTCTAGGTCAATCTCTCTATACTGTATATAACACAACCACAGGGCCGTCCATTATATTCTAATGCATCAGAGAGATGAATCAGTCAATATCAAGGTTTTCATTCTATACATCAAAATGATGTCATTTTATATATACTTAAAATGATGTTTGTCTGCTGATCCCCATCGGAAGTCGACAGTAAAACTCAACAATGAATGATTTATAAAAAAAATGTCTGTTCGTGTAAAATGGGT